>NC_056743.1:1092489845-1092702345 GCF_019279795.1 Protopterus annectens | reverse complement strand
ATAAAAAATTCACAACATCAAATGGCAACTGATCAACCACAAATGGTCAAAATGCAGCCAATCAAAAAAAAAAAGGCCAGATTCATTAATACCCTCACTAAGTGTACACAATCTATAGTCAAGTACATCCCTACCACATTTTGTGGGCTTTCTAGTCACTCTGGAAGATTAAACTAAGTATAGGCTACACTTTGTGGCAATCTTTATGAATCCTCCTCAGTATTTAAGGCTGCAAGAAAATCAGCAGGAAAACTAAAATTAGGAGGAAGAAGCTGTGAGTTATGCTTGTGTTGTCTGTTCACTCAGAACAGTGTACACTTAGTGTACTCTTAGTGTAGGTGTTAATTGTTTTTACAGGACAAGTCCCTCTGTACTCTTGTATCCCACACCCCCTTCTAATTACATATCAAACTCTGAGAATGCTCTACAAAAAGAAAAGGCAAAATTCCTAATACCCACTGTACTTTGATCTCAAACTGGAAAAAAGCTGGTACTTTTGATCAGTTGATTTTCGATCAGCTGTACTGGAATTTCTCCCATTCGACTAGTTGTATTTGGACAACTAAAATGCAATATTGAGAAATTGCTGCCTGTATTTGCAAGACAAAAAAGGTCCAGGATTCAGAAACAAATAGCTAAATACATGAGACAAAACTGTGTAATAAGCAACAGCAAAAGACATTGGCACTTCAGTCACCCAAGGCCACAAAATACCACAGCAGGAATGTTAAGCAAATGACAATATCATGAGAAGGCAATGAGACTAATAGTGAATGCAAATGAGAACATACAACAAGGCAGAGTGATGAGCAGTGGACATCAGTCCAGCTGCATGCCATAAAGTCCTGGTAGCAACAACATTAGCCAAAATGTACATGTTGAAGGTCATCCTCTCAGCTAGTAGCCTGAATGGTGCATGATGCTTCCTCTAGATTCAAGGATCCAGCCAGGGTTAACTTTCCATCACCTCCATGATATGTTAATAATGGACTGTTACCATGTGGACAAAGACACCATACAAGAACTGCTACTCGTGTTCTGCCCCCACATACATGCACGAGGGGTGTATGGAATACTGATTTGTGTGGACATGGAGGTATGTGTATCATTGACAATGCTCACTACAGTGACCTTCCTGTGAACAACAGGGGGACATATTGAGTGTATTGCATGCATCAGCCTTACAAACATTATATTAATTCCTCAATGTCATATTATAGCAAGTAGAGCATCATATGTGTTTTATACATTCTGCAGTGCAGCAAAGCAACACTATGAAGGTGTTCTTTGAAATCACATATTTCCCAGAGATACATGGTGCCACTGAGAGCGTTCACATTGTCATCAAGGCTATAGCTGAGAGACAGGGATGGCGGTGTATCAGTTGTAGGAGGATTCCACTCCATTGGCTACCAGGTGGTCTGCAATGCACAAGGCATTATATAAAGTCTGTCAATGTGTCACCCAGGTAGTGCCCTTGATTTCCACAACTAGCACATGCACAGCTCTTATCAGTAATTTTGATTGGATGACTTCCCTGAAGCATATCACATTGGCAATGGTGGATATTTCCTGGAGTGATGGTTCATGACATCGATATGCATCCCTCAGATCACAGCAAAGAAAGTTACTCTTCACTGTCACAGACTAGCACCATCACTGAATGTGTGCTCAGGGCAGAGTGATAAAGGTCCATTTTCACTGCTTAGCTGCTTCTCTTTGCCATGTGTGACATACAGACAAATAGGTTGTTGCCATCAAAGGAGCAGATGTGTCAGAGCCAGTTGTGGAGCAGTGACCTGGTGAGGAGTTATTGAAGGATGTGGCTGCTAGGGATCATCATATGACATAGAAGCATGTGCAGTATGCTGTGGTACTAAGAGGCAGTTTGAGGTTCATACCTATAGGCCAGATTATACATAACAAATATAAACTGTGATTCAAGCAGTCCTACAACCAGGCCATATCTCTCAACCTCTTAGCTCGAGAATTCTAAAAAAGCCAAAATAATGCTCTTAGTTACATAGGAAGTTGCTAGAATCACAGGTTTTGCATTATCACACATTTTTCTGAAGGAAATGAAGTATGAAACTCAAATGTCTGTCATTCTCTAGTAACTTCAGTCCTCTTTGATTTGTTAGAAAACCATGAATTTCATGAAGAACAAGCCAAAAATATGACACAAAAAATCTAGACAGTTGAGAGGCATGAACCCGACTATGCTATACAGTGCATGGATTGACCACACTGTTCATCCAACAAAATCTACCCCAATAGTAGAGCACTGATGGCAGTATGCAATTGTCATCATATTCACAGGTGGACAGGGCCATGGTGATAGGGGTTGACAATAGACCCTAAGAGCTGTGAGACCTAATAATGTGGATATGCATGGGTGTCATGGCCTGACAATTGTGATGAGCTCAGAAGGCTTTGCAGGGAAGTGGTGGTGTTTCCTATCTTGGGTAGATATACAGAGGTGGGAGGGTGTTGGTCAATGTGCATATGGGTAAACACAGCCCCTGCAGGTTTTGCATGTATGTCTTAGTGATATGTCCAGTGTGCCCTCAACAGGCACTGGCATTGTCTATGTACATCCTCAACTGGAGGGGCATCTCCTTTAAGAATGTCACTATTATGATCAGCACCTGGCAAAGATACTGATGAGTTTTATGGCAGTTAATATTTGGTCATAAACGTTGATGACCATCACAAAAATCTCATGTGATAGCAGCAGCATCTCTGGCATTAGATGTGGAGAATGTAGCACTACCTAGCTGGCACCATGTCCTATCTTTCTGACAATGTGTTTCTCTACCAGAGATGCATGAGGATGATCCTATGAATGGTAACTGCACCAGCTTGCAGTAGCCAGGCCACTGAAGAATCTAGACTCCCTCAGTTGTTGTGTCTTTCAGCTTTTCTCGGTTAAGGGTCACCACAGCAGAACTCCGGTCTGCTAATTATTGGCAGTAGATTTTTTTACGTGCTGAGTTGCCAGCCCTGACGCACAACCTTCAACGAAGGTGCACCCATTCACGCATGTCTCCACGCAGAAGACGCTCTAGCTGAGAATCGAACCAGTCAGCGTTTTACTGTGAATCTAGACTCCCTCAGTATGTTGGTAAAATGCTACTTTAGTATGCAAAGTCCTCAATGATGTCATCTCGCAGCCCACACACTACACCAATCAAGATTGCTGTGGCCAAAGTAACAGCAATCCATGCCTCAGTGGCCACACTGCACACAGAGACACCCATCTCAGGCATGGGATGTACTGGATAAAGCTAGTGTGGCAATGTGTGTGGATAGCAGGGCATCATTACATGTGGCCAATGTACGATGTACCTAAACCGCCTAATATTTGATCTCCACCATATGTGTGCAATGTTACTGCTGTCTGCGCCTGCACCATGTCCATCTCCCTTCAGCATTAGTCTGCATCATGTGATGTCTATGTATCCAGCAGTGGATTGCTATATTCTCCAGAAAAAGAAATAAAGTTCAAAGATTCATTTATGGGAACATCACAGCCACTATTCGGTGTTGTGTGAACTCCCTTATCAGGCATTCAAGCACATCTGGATGATGAGGCCCCCTACAAGGCATTCTTCTGTATGTCAGATACAGTCCTGGAGCTGCTCTCCAGGTAATTTGAAACAGCTTAATGTCATTAAGATAAACTATCAATAGTGCATGTTTCATATGCAGTACACCCCAGCTCATATAATTTGCAGATATGGCCTTAACACAATTGTTTCAACGGCTTCCATCCACGTAATTATCATGGTCAGTCTCATTTCCACCAAAACAGTACCCCCTGTGTTCCTCACACATGCTTCTATGGACCCTGCCACAATAACCACACACATTTAGACAATCAATCCCATCCTTGCATATAGCCTGTGTCTACTGACTTTATCAAAATTCATACTATTCAGTAATCTGTAAAGTACTTTGGTAATACACTGCAGAGCTCAGTTATACAGTCTCATCTGCCCCCATCCCCTGTTTACAGGTAGATGAGAAGTAACCTTCCCCTACCAAAAGTAAAACAGTAGTAATATTACTCACACATTTGGCCCATATGTCACTGTCCCCTGCAGATTCATCAAACTAGCTGTAGTTTTGTCCTTCCTCTCTGGATTGAAGTCTTCAGTGTCTGCTATTAATCTGTTTGATTATCAGCAAATTTCCATAGCCTAATGAGCACTGTAATGACAGTGGCTGTTTTTATTATGCAGCTTTAGGGGTAGTCGCATGGCAATTATGCCAATAAGGCAATTAAGTTTAAATGTCTATGATTCGCACATATTTTAGGATCAAAGAGGTTAGTAGGCTAATGGCCCTAAAGCCTTTTTAAGCCTAGCCATTCATGCCCCAATTTTCCCAATTGTCAATGCCCATGGGCTAGAATGGTCTTGGTGTATGACTGTTGGTATATGACTATGCCTTAGGGCATCTACAAACTGCCCCTGTCCATAAGAGTCACAGGTAACAAGCCAGGGTTTGCAACTTCCCATCCATTGATCTAAATTGCATTTGAATATGCTTAGGGAAGAGCTCTGGTTCACATGAATGAGAAGTCCTTTCTAGTGAAAAGGTAATCTGTAAGACACATGCCTCTCCCTCCAACATGTTTTGTTTATGTCACATATGTGGTTTAGATCCTTAGATAAGGCAATTCCGGTGCTGTTTATTTTGCAAATGTGTAGTAGATACATCAGAGCTGGATCTGAAAATGCCTTTTAGGTTATTTTCAATGTGTGATGGACCAAAGCTGTGCAATAAAGATCTTACCCGAACACAAGCATTCATGAATGACTTTGAAGCATAGTGCACATGCCTAGGTGTGTCACTAACCTCTCTAGGGTTGCAAGTGTTTCAACAGTCTTATAGTCCTTAGAGGCAGTACAGTGCAATCTTTGGGAAGGATGTGGGTTATATCAACATGTATGGGCTACTTACTTCACACCCAAACACCACCTTGTCCTACCATTTCTTAGTGCAGAAATATATGGTAGCATCAGGCACTGTTGCACTGCCTTGCTGCTCATTGATGTGCATCACATGTGTTGATGTGAATGTATAAATAAAACAAAATATCGAGCCACATGACCCCAAGACATAGCATTTATTAAAATACAGTAATCACTTTCATGATATAATAATGCTTCTTCAGTCTGCAGCATTGCTAAACAATCAAACATTTAAGCATCTATTAACCTATCAGCTTACAGCAATTAAGAATTGTCACCCCTCTTAAATAGAAGCACATACTCTCTGCATATCTAAACAAATATTTAACCAAACACACCTTAAAAGCATATACAACAATAAAAAAATCAGCACAAATCTAAACAAATTATATATCCAAAACCACATAACAAATATACCATAAAAATATAATATATATTGAAATCAGTGTGGTAAATTATGTGCACGAATGAATGGTTTCAGGGTCACAGCATCATTAATACTGGGTGGTCTATTTGCTCTAAAATACATAATCCATTTTTGCTCAGCTATCTCAGATTATTCTTGAGATCGCCACCCTAATACTATCTAACATAATCTTTAATACAAAACACTTAAACATATTCTGTGATCCTTGAGCCTTCACATGTCTTACTAAAGCATTATTGTCTTTCATATTTGTTATATCTGTTATATGTTCCAATATACATTCTCTAAATGTATGATTGGTCTTCCCAATGTCAAAAACAAAACAATGACAGCAATAACCAAGATATATTATGTTTTTGGGTTTTACAGTCAGCATATAAATTGCATTCAATAGATGCACCTATCCCTGGATGAGTATAACTACATCCTGCATGAATGTATTTGCAGGCTGAACAACTTCTATATGAGCTCATTCCATGCCTCTGTGAATCTATTAGTGGCCTATGGCATGAAGATTTATAAAATGACTGTCTCTTAAGGGATAAATTATTCCTAAAAGAGAAATAAGGTCTTTCACCTGCAATTTCCCTCAGGTCATCAGAGGCTTGTAATATGTGCCAATTCTTTCTGATGATGTCACAAAAATATTGACATCACTGGAGAATGTCAGTGGAACCCTAATCTTATCACACGCTCGACAATGGTCATTATTATGACTAGCACTACTGTATTCTGAAAAATAGGGTTTACCTTTAGTATCTCTTTCTAATAAACGTTGTGTTGATGTGAATCGGCTACAAATTTTCTCAAGACTGTAACCCATGAAGTTGCCATGTCGAAAGGCTTCAAGGTGTTATAGGAAAGAAACAACTATCTTTCTTTACTTTCTCCATGGGGACAACTGGGAGTGTCTGCAGTGGACCTCTTAAATGGTACCCAGTACAAAAGTGATGCCTGCAGCTGTCTTGACAGGGTGTTAATGGATGCAATGGTCATCTCCCACACTGGTGAAGAGTGCAGACATCACTACAGTGATCAGAATAGGTGCCACTGTGATGCTTTAATAATCTACCATAGCTAGGGAAGTGGGAAAGTCATTATGGCTGCTATTATCCTTTCTTAGTCATGGCTGCTTGTTTTCATTTACATAGCCCCATGTGTCCATACTGCAGCAGAGTTATATTTTATTTACAATGTCTGCAGTCATTCTAATGTAGTAAGACAATTGTGATGGCTCTTTATGGTCCTATCTAGTTTTTACCCAGGCATGCCCAGTGTTAAGACCACAAACTCACCATTTATTCCCGCCACCCCATGGGCATGCACTAATTTATAGTTGTGTATAATTGCATTATATTGTACTACTTCCTGGTCATCTGTTATTCTAATACATCAGACACAATCATGCCTGTATGTTCATATCTACTCCCCTTTTCCTTGAATGTCTGCATTTAACTGTAGGTCTTAATGGGATGCAAGTGTACATATGAGACATTTATGAACAACAGTAAATGAGGGGTACAAATTTGCAGTTGATTGTATTTGTATAAAAAGACTGAGATGGTAGTACCTTAAAATATTCCCCTTACTTCAAGATACAGTAATCTCAGAGTTAGTGTATATTAGAAATGGGTGCCAAAGTCCTTCCTGCAAAACACTTTTAGGAGTTAACAGTGATTTTTGTTGTTGTGGTGAGTGACCACACTTTTTAGGGTTAATTACTACTGCCTTAATATAATATAAATATTTACTGCCAATCCATCAGTATGATTACTTTTAAAAGCTATAACATTCTGACCCACATCTGTTACCTAATGTTCTGCTTTCTTATTACAACTTTCTTTCTAACTGCATCTCAGAACATGCATTTGCCTTCACTCCAGTTAATAGAAGTTAACCTAAGTTTCCTAAACAGTAATCCCTTGTTTTCTTGAGTAGATAATTCAGATGGGTTGTTTAATCCAGGTGAAACTTCAACTAGTTTTTTTCTCAGCAAAACATAGAAGACACTTCCCTGGCTCTGTTATGAGATCAGCTGGGGAAAAGTCTTTCCTACTAATGGTTTCCATATCTGTTACATATGATTTTCTGTGTCATTAAGGTCCCCCAGAAGGTAAACCTAAAAAACAATTTGAAAGATTGCATTGTCAACAGACAAGGAAGATATCTGGTTTTAAAACCATTCTTTATACAGCAGGGATAAAAACTGGATCTGTACTAGTTTTCCAGAGTATAAGGTGAGACCCAAAATCCGAGGAATTAATATCTATTTAATTTTCTCAGCATAATGGCTAGTTTAACCTGTCTTAACTTATGATGATTCTAAGTGGAATCTCATCAGATGGTTCTCGAGCCGTCGTTGGCATGTACTGGTTTTATGTCTTGCTCCTTTATGGAAAAGTTACTTACTGAAGTAATGGGTGCATGTTCAATGGATGCCTTTAGGAAGGGATTGACTAGGTGATCCAGTAATGTATCAAGCAGATATATGTTTATAAATACATAACTGTGGTATACATGCAAAATGCCATAAATTTTCTGTAACTAGGTGGTGGCTGAAAAACGCCTCCTATAAATCAAATCAGGTGCAAGGCTTAATTGCAAGACACTAGTAGTGAACACTCTACTGTAAGATCATTAGTGCATAATTCTTGTGATATGTATTAAATATCAAGACTGTGGCATCTTACCTTGACCCTGTGGTGCAGAGGGATGAAGCCTTGACTGCACCCCAAAGGCTATGTTTGACTAGCAGCATAGGAACTGGAGGGAGCAGGTAGGGGAAGATGAGATTGAGCGATCAACACTGGCTTGCTCATCCTCAGCACGGGGAGGCTATCTGGCTCGCTGCAATGGCAGCATGAAGACTTTGAGGACTTCCTTGCTGCAAGGGATATGCAGCTTGATCAGGAAGTTGCACATGCATCAACATGCACATGCACCTCCATTTACGAGCTTGCAAGACTAATGCAGGGTAATGGGGTTAGGGCACACTCCCTGACAGCAGTGTGACACTGAACCAGTATCCTGGATCTCCTCACTGGCCCTGGAAGTAGATAAGTTTGAGCCCGGGAAGGCTAAGGTGTGATCTGTAGATGCAGAGAATGAGGAAAATAATGGGTGGCAAATGACTTGTCAGCTGTTGGGAGGTGGAGCAGAAAAACAGAAAAGAAAAGCAAGACTGTGGCGTCTCTGCAATTTCATTTTACTCTGATATATAGTGATCACAGATGCAGTGTATCTCTCTCTTTATTCATAAAAATACATACATATACATGTATATGTATATATCTGTAGTAAGGGTGTGGGAGTCCTAGCCCCCATATCAGAGTTGCAGTGGGGCTTTGGCAGCCTCAGATATGCTTTTGAAGTATATTGATATAATTAAGATAATTTTAGGAAATGCGATTGTTTTGTGAGCACGTGTAAAGTGAGTCATCTTTCTGTTATGGAGCCATCTAGACAATCTACATTCTCAAAACACATAAATAAAATGAATCTTAGACCACTGAAAATGATACATATCCTAAGTTAACTGACCTTTCCTTCTCTTCGTTTATGTTGTTATTTTAAAAACGAACTTTGGACCCATTATATAATCATCGAAAGAAGGAACTTGGCTGTGCTAACCATATGTTTATAAAATGCATGTAATGTATGTGTGTGTGTGTGTGTGTGTGTGTGTGTGTGTGTGTGTGTGTGTGTTCATATATGGTTGATCTTCAGTTTGCCATATGTTTCAGTCATCAAAATGGGAGTCAGCTCTTTTGATTACTATCCATTTTGTCAATTGGTATGATAGTATGTGGCTCTGTTTTCATGCAAAATAGGCAAACAGAGGGGTAATGCAGTTTTGCCTATTCTCCACTGTTCTGCATTCTTGGATTTGGTACATTTAAAGTACTAAGGATGTGAGATGCAATCCTCCATGTGGGAGAGGAGGGTGCAGGAGGGCAAGCCACTGCAAAAACTGTCAGTTTGCTATTTCTGTTTTTGTTTCTTTTTTTTTTTCTTTTTTGATGTTATAGACTTGCAGTGTTTTGGACTGATTTAATGTGATTTATATCATGCTCAATAAAAGGAATATATATATATATATATATATATATATATATATATATATATATATATATATGTGTGTTTGTGTGTGGGTGTGTGTGTGTATGTGTATGTATGTATGTATTCGTATGTATCTACATCTATGTATAGATGGATAGATATATAGATAGACACACACACACACACACACACACACACACATACACACACACACACGTATATATATGGAGAGATAAATAGATATACACATAAACACAAAGATATAACCCCTCAAATAATAACTGTTTTTTGTTGCAAAAATATTCTGTTCAGATAACATTAAAAAAAAAAAAACAACAAATGAAAAATTGGAAAGAAAAAGTGAGAGAGTTACTGAAATAATTTGCATGCATGCCTGAAATAAAATAATGAATCTTCAAAAGCCAGCAGTAATACACTTTGATTTATATCTTGTCACTTCTCGGTAGGTATTCAAACTGGACATCCCAGGTGGCCTTGTATTTCAGTGTTCATCTGAACAGTGCCATTTCATAGTTCAAAGCACACCCTGTCAAGCCTTATTGCTTAATTATATGTTTTAGTGACAGGCTTGCTGGATCTGTTCAGTAATTCCAGCAACACTCTACTCCTTTGTCTTTAATGTGGGCTGCTGGAAGTGAACGCTGAGCTGAGCTGTCTTTTACAACCAATAAAACTGCCACTTTGAGTCAAACATAACTAAAATGGTTGAATTTTCCACAGGAATAATAAAGCATCTCTGCAGTATTACAATCTGGCCATCCATTCCTACAACTCTGCAGAGACATTGCAGCTAAAATTCTAATATTTCCTTTTGAATATTACAAGAATTTAAGTTATTTCTGTTAGACTGTAAGGGGTGCAGTCTCCATAAATTTGTTGAGCAAAACAGTAAAAAATACCAAATTAATGGTGAAAATAAACAATGTACAAATAATGCACCAGTAATGTTCTTTGCAAACATAAAGACATATAGCAGCATTTCTCATAATTATGACAGTAGTTATAACCTAAAGCTTTTTAAATGTACATAGATAGACATAATGAGCTTTCACTTCCTGAAAGATGAGTTTTACTGAACTCAGCTGAACATGTCATTTTTATAACCTGCAGTAGCTTCCTCAGAAAAGCCCTCAAAACACTGTTGTTCCTCTTCATTCTGCCTTCTTACAAAACACTTGGTAGGAACACCGTGTTTGGAGGTCCTATTTAGATACTCACTATGACCCATGTTTGACATCTGGGAGGTCCTATTAAGATACTCACAATGACAATGTCTGGGGTCCTATTTATATAATCACTATGGCCCATGTTTGACTAGCAGCATGGAAACTGGAGTTACCAGACTGAACCAGAGAGCATCTTGTGCTGCATTATACAAGTCTTCTGCAGTTCATTTTCAAAATAGGATACACTCTTCCTAAAAACAGTGACATTATTTACTCAGATCATGTCCGAAATATGAATTCTGATGTAATATGAATCATTCTTATGGAGAAAGTGTTGATATTTTTATGAACAAATACAAGTCCATGATGCAAGTTTTGCGTTGTCCCTTGAAATGTGATCTGTAGTTTTTGCTTAATCTCAATATCAGGAAAATGAGAACAGCAATATGTCTATTAATTATTTTTACAGATATCATGTTGACTGTTACAAAAATAGCTGCAGAAGAATTCTTAACATGGATGCAATGATATAGGAGATCTGTATCAGATGGGGGTGTTAGAGATGGAATTCATTCTTAACATTGTAATCTGCTGAGCTAGAAGTGGAATAATGAATACATTGAAGCATTTTTGATTATTCATAAATTACAGTTTGAAATGTAGAAGTATAACTATCTGTCAGTGGGATCTGTCTGTGTCACAGTTACTGGAGTGGGGTATAAGATACTGGTAATTTGGAGATAAAAGAATACCATGGAGTTTCCTTTGCAGTGCTTTCAGGCTTGCTGGATATATAACTGCAGAACCTAGTTATGGACCATGAGTTCAGTGCTATAGCTATAGTAGATAGAATCACATTGACTGTGTTAAAGGAAAGCTCCATCTTAGAACTCAAAAAGCATGCTTATTCATTGTATCTTTGCTTTCTGAGCTATATTAATGCCTCAAAAGAACTCCAAGTGCTTCTTTTACAATTTTAATGTGTTTCCATCAAGATGGTGGGTGATGGTACCTGCCTTGGTAGCATGATCTTATTTTCTTGCTTTCATTCCTTCTTCTCAGAATACATTTCATGTCCTGCTTATATGAGTCATGCTAGACAAAATGAAATGGTGGTGTTTTCTCATGCCATTAAAATACAATGGCAGGAGTGTGAAGCACTGTCATTTAATACAATTTACTATGAAAACTTGGAAACTGCATCAGTTGACTGGGATATGGTCGACCTGCAGTTTCCCAAGTTGGTAGAATGTCGACCCAAAATCGACTGACTTACACTGCAGCGAATGGGTAGTGTGGGTCGATTATTTGGATTTGACATTGTGCAGGGAGGTTGTACGTCAGTGAGGAACAGGGAATTAGCCCATTTCCTTACTGTAGTGCGATCTTGGAGCTGGTATATTTAATGTGCTGGGAGCGTGGGGGGCACAGCCCCCCACAGATGGGGGAGTAAGGGGAGTGCCCCCCCTGCAAAATAGTAGAAGTAATGTACCATTGACTGTAGAGTTCAACGGTACATTAATGTGCATAGCAAGAGATGAGTGATGTCACCTCCTACTATGTAGAATACATTGAACCATGGTAGTCGATGTATTCATTTTCGCTTTGGTTTACTATTTGGAATTTCATATTCAGCATTTTGGGTTGACATTTTTTTACTGGTTGACTGAAGCTGATTCAAAATTTCAATAGTAAATCATTTAATACACCTTCTGTAACAAAACTACTTCTATGTTTCCCTGACTGAGCCTCATTTATGTGTCTGTCAGAGCTTATTCTATGCTATAAATAGCTGTTAGCTACTTCCAGCAAAAAAGCAGGTAAATAGCAGGCTTTTGTAAAGAGATTTTTTTTTGTAGTTCTAAAAGAATTGAAAGACCTTCCACCACACTCTCATGCTGAGGTGTGAAAACTCTCATTGCAGTAAATGATCCTTAATGTATATTTACAGGTGACAAGTAGTAGGACTCCAAGTCTGTCTGCTAGTTCTCAATGCCTTCAGTGAGAAGTTTTTTTCTCTCTCATGAATGATGCAGAATTAAAAGTGTGTTGTTTTACTAGTTCCTTAATTATTTCTGTCATGTTCAGTCCCCTTTTTTCTATATCATATTTATTTATTCTTTGGTAACCAGGAAAGTGAACTGGTCCCAGGAACCTTTTAAGCCATGACTCTGGCTACATTAGCAAAGATAACAAGTAATAAATGCACTTAACAATGCAAAGAAAAAATTACTGACATAAAGACACTGACAAAGATTGCATGTGCAGCACATAGACAATGTGTGACAGTGAATAAGTAAAAGATTAAGCAACATTTACTAGAATGTATACATTAATAATGCTTATCTCTACTATGTTAAGATTATTATAAATAACGTACTATAGGCACCCGTATTGCACATATATTTATATAGTATGTGTGTGTGTTTATGTTTATGTATATGTGTATGTGTACAGAAACATATGACTTAACTCCTGGCACTCTTCTTGTCTTTACCCTGCCCAACCATTCCCTGCCCTTTCCCCTATCTTCTAATCTTGACAATCACTAACTTTTTTTTCGCTCCCAACTATAACTCTCACTGCTATACCTACTTCCCTCACTTTCACCTTTTACCTATACATTCTGTAAATACTGTTACCTCACTTTCTTTTTTTCCACCCCTCACTATTCACACACCCCTTCTTTGTACTATTCTACTGTCCTTTTTCTTCTCCAAACTTCTCTATTCCTTCTAACTCCACCTTGTTCTTTCAACTACCTACAAACTGGCAATTGTAACTACAATGGTTAATTGCTTTGAAATAACTACTTAATTTTTGCTTATGAATTACTATTATTTCTGTATTTTTACCTAGTTTGTGTATGTTTTTCAACTTTCTTACTTTGCGTGTTTTACTTTAGACTTTTGATGTGCTCATGTGTATGGAGCTTTTCTCCTCGGGCCTCCCCTGAAAAAGGGCCTCTGCCTAGTTGACTTAGCCTGGTTAACAAATGTCAAATAAATAAATGAGTTTGTGTATGTGTGTATGTGTAAAGGAGAACTTGATTATATGCCTGTGTGTGTGCACTTCATGTCCTTTAAAGAAAAACAAAATGGAAATTTTATGCAACTGTATGTGTCTCTACACACAAATGCACATGCTTGTGCACATACACACACATATATATCTGTGTGTGTGTGTGAGCATAAAAATGTATGTAGCATGTAAAATACTATATGTGGGATGCAGTACTGTGTTTAAATGTACGTCTGTCTAGTGTGTGTGTGTGTGTGTGTGTGTGTGTGTGTGTGTGTGTGTGTGTATTTAACCACAGTTAAGTACTTCTGATTTCATTTTCTTAATGTTTTTAATTCAAGAGCACATTGTAAATGTACGTTAAAGTAAATTCAGCTGTATATTATGGTTGCATCAATAGTCACATTTCCTTTGTGGACTACAAAATGCTCATGCACTCTACTACTGTAAGGACATACTCAAAGTCAGTGGGAAACTCTTACCATGGATCTGCTTATACCAGATATGCATCCCCCTCTGGGAGGATGTCACAGAAAAGCCTAAAAGACATTTTTTAATGAACAGTATCAGTGTACCTAGTTGGTAGGGTTGCCACTTGTCTCTCTTTCTGCAGTTCTGTCCTGTATGTGTGTGTGTGTGTGTGTGTGTGTGTGTGTGTGTGTGTGTGTGTGTGTGTGTGTGTGTGTGTGTGTGTGGAAGGTTGAAAATGGTAAATGTGTTGATACTTTATAAGAAAAAAATATTTTCTGACTTTTCTCTAAATGTCACAGAAATCTTTGATACTACATTTAAATTATCTTAACATATAAACTATTAGAAATAACCAACATTTAAAGCTTATCATTTCAATACTGTGGTGCTGCTTATGTAAATTAGTCAGAAGGTATAACAGTTGTATTTAAACCCCTGACTGATATAATTGCTTTGTTTTGCTATGGAAGGTGTTAAGTTCTCCTACTCTCTGCAATAAAAACAGTAGAAAACAGTTCCACAGATTTCCTTCTTTTTTATATCAGCTGCTGTATTCTTGACATTAGCAGGATTAATTGCCCACCTAAGAGTGACAACAGTTACTAACAGAATAAACTACAGATTTAACTGTGTCTATGATGTGTCATTCAGGCAGAGATGAATTCCTCTGCAAGGTATGTGAGAAGCTGAGCTTAAAAAAGTAAGTTGGTTTTATTCCCTTCCTTTGATTGTAATGCAAGGAAAAGTGCAAGCAGGTTTCTGATACCTACACAATACTGGAACCATATTGTAGGGAGAAAAGAAACCTAAGGATTGAGTTAAACTGTAGGAGAGGGCAGCGTTTTCCTTTAAGTACCCTAAAAACCCATACCTGTAATATTGCTGCTGTTAGGAGGCAGTTAATTTCTTTATGCATGGTTTTATGTTCTGAGATTCATGAGGCCACATTTTTGTTTAGTTCCTAGAACATAAAACTATAGCTCTTCATAGGACACTGATTAGGGGCAAGGCACAATATTTGTATTATGAGATTATCACATTACTTACCATAAACACCACTTTGAGTAATGCCAGGGAATAGGATTTAAAGGCCTAGTATGCTTTCCTTGTTAACAAATTCAAATTTAAGATCAAAAGAAAAATAAGTTTATTAGGGAGTGAGACTAGCCATCTGTAAAATGTGTAAGCTGTTTTCCACTTTAATTTTGTATGCTTTCCTGGACTGGATCATCTCAAATTGCACTAGGTAAGATGTACACCGGAACCAGCGAGTATCACTTCTGAGCTACTAAATAGTTTAAAAGAAGATGGAAAATACCAAAGTAATACAATATTGAATAGTAATTACCAGTATATTTATTTATACAGCTATATATTTATTTTAGCCAGGAAAGCTTGCTAGACACAAGTGTCCCTTTCCAACAACCAGTCACAATTGAAACAGACAATGCATGTTTTGTTAAACAAAATCACAAGCTTCTGAACTTAAAAAAAACATAAACCATCCAACTTACATACAATGACAATAGGAGGTACTGCCAGCCATGCCAGGAGAATTAGGGCAGTGGATGTGTAACATAAGCCAGCACAACTAGCTGGAGTTTTGTAAAGAATGATATGTCATTTGTGTATCAAACTGATTTGTACAGATGCTTGTGTATAAAAAATGTATTTGTAAAGTTGCTTGTGTTAAATGTATCAACAGTGTGCACTGCTGGAAAGAAAAGAAATGTACATGTATTATTGTAAATTAATTAAATGTATGTGTTTTGACACAGGATACTAGAAGAGAAGAGGTTACTCTCAAACTTCAAAAATAGTAAGACAATTAAACTAGTGGATCTAGGCCATAAAGATGTTATCTCACAGTTTTAAATGAAGCCTGAGACTCAACCTCTGTAAGACGTATGGTTTATTAATTCCTATGGGAAGAAGGAAAGTGCTTTATGGTTTTATGACTTCAAGGAATTGCAGATCTGAGAAAAGCTCTGTGCGTATGGCAACACATAGGTGCTAAAATTCTGAAAGCTTCTAGTGTTTGTGGGAAACAGAGTCAGATGACCAGATTTGATGTAATTGTGTAATCAACTCTGAAATAATATCTAGATATTATATTGAGAAGTGTCTCGGTCAGACTGGGTAGCCTGTTCTTGGAACCTGATAAAGGAGGAAGACCACTCACCAACTTCATCTAGTCTTGTGCTAATAAGTGACCAGGGACTAGTACTCTTTAGATTAGTAAGGAAAGTATCATGAGAATAGTTAAGTATTGTTTTTCTGTAACTGTGTGTATCTTTCGAGCTGTGTTATTTTGAATATTTCCCATGGCTGGAACTCTGTTGTTTACTGTAAATAGATATTTAGTATTTTCATGTTCTTTTATTATTTATTATTCAATATTTTTAGACTTCTCATTGTGGCTGGTCCTTTTAGAAAAACATTTATGTTTTGAGAGTGTTTGCATATATTTATTTAGTGATAACTCTGGCCACTCCTGAAAGCCTTGCTGTTTGGTCAACATTATCATTTATATTAACATTAATTTCACTCAGTATAACTGGATGCACTTTTCAGAGCCTTATAGTAACTGACTGGTGGCAGTGAAACTACCTTAAAGTCTGGACAGAAGGTGGCATAGCTAGTAAATCTGCACCAGCCTTTGCCAGGTGTGTGTGTGTGTGTGTGTGTGTGTGTGTGTGTGTGTGTGTGTGTGTGTGTGTGTGTGTGTGTGTGTGTGTGTATGTATGAATTAAATTTCAATGTGTGTATGTCACCTACTTGGAGCAAGGACATGAAGCACTGGTTTTACAGAGAGGGTGCTGGAGGACTTGGCTTAGATACTTGGCTGAGGACCTAACCCTACATCTGTGCTAGTGATGAGTCTTACTGGGGACTTGGAGGGAGACAGATAGAGACACCTAGACCCTGGCCTGAGAGTGTGCCCTGTGTGCTGTTAAGGGAAATTGTGCTTGATGCAGAGAGGTCTGCATCTGGAAATACTGAGTGTATCCATTTGCATTCCAAGGGAAAGTCCCTCTCTAGTGTCATGGTGAGGATTCAGGCTCCTTGACTACTGGCCCAGACTAGGGACATCACAATTATGTACTCCTACAAAACTTTATAACTAATTATTCCAAATGATCAGAAGATTTGAGTTTTAAAATGCTAGCAATTGATATTAAGCTGTTGAGTCCTGGTGATGTCCCATGATTTGTTTTAATTTGCCATTAAAATTCATGGGCTTCCAATCTTAATCCATCAGCTGTACCTCTTGGGTTCAAAACCTTTTTTCCAGGCTAAAAAAAAAAAAAAAAAATATATATATATATATATATATATATATATATATATAAATATATATATATATATTTATAGGATGTTTGTATCAAGAATGCTCATTATGATGAAGTTTCAGACTGGATGAGATGAAAGCACTAAATACAAATGTTTTACCTGCAGTTCTGTAATTTGTGAGTGGCATTTTATTCTACTGGTTTTGGTGGATACTACTGTCTGTAGTTTGTATTTCAGGAATAATCTATATTGCTAACTAGACACGTTGGTATGCTGCCTGGATAATGCCTTCATTGCTGCTGATTTATTCAATGTTTCTTTCCAAAGGAATGCTGGGTACCCAAGAAAAACAATGCATAATTAACTCGTGTACATTTTTAATTGGCCTGATCCATACAGGTCCATTTCAGTACTTAAGTAAGTGATATAATAGGCAGAAAACAAAAAGACACTGGTACAAAGACTTGATGTAATACATTTTATTGGACAAACATAGGTACAAGTGGCTATTTAAGCACTGCATCTAATATCAGTAAGTTTATAACTCCTGATGAAGGACTCATGAGGCTTGAAAGCTAAAGTAATTGTAAAATCTGTGTTGGTCCAATTAAATGTATTATTTCATATATTTTCCAGTGCCCTTGTGTTTTCTGTTAGTGGAACAAAATAACATTTACTTATTTTTTTCTGTACTAGACAGAGGCATAACTTACAATTTATAATTACTTCTTCATGCAATTACAAGTACTTGGTAAAGATTACCAACTGTAAACATTTAGGTTATGGGTCTGAGAATGTATTCACTATTCTGTTAGTCCTCTGCTTGGGCATGAAGATTGGTTGGCTGTAAAATAACTGCAATATAATGATCAGTGCGGTATAACTTTGTACAGGGAGAAGACAACAAGGAGATATAACTGAGTCAGAAATATGCATTCTGTTTTAACACAGCTGACTTTGTTTTACTGAGCCTAACATTAAAACAACTGTCTTTAAATTTCGTTATATAACAACCTCTCTTGTAGTGCCCAAGTAAACAAAATACATGCATTACCCAGCAACTAAGGACACCAGTCATTTTCTTGACATTCTCATGTTATAGTATGCCTAGCATTCTGTCTGCTAACAATCAAAGGCCTTATCCAACACTGGCCCACTAACCAAATGTTTTCACTAACTAGGCTATCAGACTAGCAATATATGCTACTTTTTGGAATTATCACCTTTATTTAACAAATATAACAAAATGGTCAGTGAATCTGATGGGTTCCTAGGATATGTTCTTAATAATTATAAGTACTTATCATTGCCAACAAAAGTTCATATCCACTCCTAGTACGATGTGAGAGATGACAGATGATTCTTTTTTTTTTTTGGGGGGGGGGGGTTAATATATTTGTTTTAAAAAAAGGTGATTTGTCATTTTATACTATTTGAAGGCCACTGGCATTGCATTTACTTAAGAAATGCAGACTTATTTACTTGTTTGTTTTATAAGTGTAAGCTTGATGCTTTTGTTCATGAATAATTTGAAGAATCTGTCAAGTACACAGACATGTGAGCAGCTAAAGATTTTGGATGTCTATAAATAACATAGTTGCACAATCAGGAGAGAGAGGATTTTATATCATGTCCTTGTATTTTATGATGATGTGGCTAATGAGGCATTCATCCCAGAATATCTTGCCGTTGATTTCTTGTATTTTTTTAATTTTTCCTTTTTTTAACATGAAGATCGACATCATAGATCTGATTAGGGCAAGTGAATGGATATATCTGGAGAAGATGATAAAGCAAATATTAAAACATTAATCTCATAAAGACTTTCTTGTTACCTGTTTTCCTGACAAGAAAACAAAGCACATGTCAGTAATATCTTCAGACAAATCTACCAATTATTCTGGCAGAACATATCTAAGCAGCATCCATGTAATTAAGGTGCTCAGACATGTAACAGAGGTGTATATTTGCATATTGTGGTAAGTGTAGACCTCAGACCAGGCAGGCTTAAGTAGGGTTAAGTTTAAAGTAGTAACAGGACCTATATCACTGATCACTTTGACTAGCCCAAGAACAAGACGCTGAAAGGTCAAGGAGGGTCAAGCACAGCTGTAAACCAACAGAAGAAGTTGAAGGGGTCAGATCGGGCTCTCAGTTCTGTGCTTGGTCAGAAGACTTCTTTTTCAGTGCTTTGTAATTAGGTATGTTTTGATTTTGCATATTCTGCTTTAAGCAGGATTATGCTGTTTGCAAATCATGCATCTTATGCTTACCTACTATGGAACATTTATTATTACTGAACATCAGTGCAAATGTACAACATAAATTACTGTGGTTGTACCATCTTTACAGATCTCCTGCGTTTAGTAACATACATAGAAAATAGTACTTTATCCAAAAAAGTAATTATTCCTATGCAGTAGTGCTGTAAATTCCTTGTATAAGAAGAAGAAATCTGGTTTGACTGTACAAAACCAATAAAGCATCAACTCACAAGTCAAAGTTTGCATAAATAATGCAGACAATATTCTCTATTGACATTATTTTTCAGTGTGTTCCTGGAGAGATCTGAATTTATTTACTGACATAATTGCACTAGCAGGAGTCCTGCCAAGATGTGACTTACAATTACAATTGGCTGCCATGACAAGTTTAATGTGAAAAGCATCCAAAGCTTTAAGTAACTGTCTGAAACATTAGCCTGCTGAAAAGACTGCACTACAACCTGGAATTATGACTCGCGTGTCATGTAGTCCTGCATCCTCAGTTTTTGGGACTTTGGTGACATCTCTTTTCTAAAGGCCTCATTTGGGAGGCAATAGCTTGTCTTTCTTTTTTTGACTTGTTTTAATAATTTTCTTTTTGTTAGTGTTTGACAGCGTCTTGATTTTCAATCTTAATGATTTACTAATGGCTTCTGATTTCAATGTCTGAACCATTTTTCATCTTTACCACAGGAAAGAGGCACTCTGAAGTATTCTTGGTTTCAGGACTTAGCATCATGACAGTTTGTGGGGAAAAAATGGAGTCTGCCAAAATATGAGTTTCTAAATAAACAGAGGTATTCTATTTTAAAGTAAAAAACCTTCATATCTGTGTCAGTATTTCTAGGTTTATATCCACTGCAATAATAAATTTACGAGGCATCTTAAACCCATAACATAATCTAATTTAGTTTTTCTTTTTCTGTTTCTTTTTTTTCTTTGCACATATTATTCAATAGTGTTATTCTGTCCAGTAAACCTCGTTGCTGTCATTATCTTTTTATTTTTATTTAATTTTTATTTAACATCTGTTGACCAGGAAAGTCTGACTACTAGGACAGAGCCTATTTTCAGTGGAGACCCAGGGAGAAATGCTGCAGACGCATGTCTTTGGAATGTGGGAGGAAACCGGAGTACCCAGAGGAAGCCAGCATGAATGCAGGGAGGACATGCAGACTCCTCACAGAAGGCACCCCAGCCGAGAATCAAAACAGAGAATCTCTTGCTGTGAGGTGACAATGTTAACCGCTGCACCATTGTGCTGCCCTGTCTTCACAGACATCTCACTTTTGCTTGACTCTGTTGTGTAACTTCCTTTCTTGTGTTCATAGACTGTGGCTTGTGACAGAATAATAACTTCAGAAATTCTGACAGATTTGCTTCTTTATTAGTTGGGGCTGAAGAGTTTCTTAGATTAGCCCACTAACCTGTGAAAAAAGAAATAGTGCACTATTTATTTATTTTATTTATTTATAGTTATTAATTTGAAAGGACTGCATTTCTCACTGTACTGGTAGTTTGGTGTAGTATAGGAGGCAGTGAGCTGTACAGTGCAGAGTTTGGTTTAATACTGAACCTTTTAAAGGTATAATGGATTTGACTGAACAAGCTATTAGCCGCTACAGGTTATCCAGCAAAACAACAATAATGTCTAACAGGGTTATCTTCACATCACAAATTAAATAAATATTGTGATTATTTTTCAATACAATTTATATTTTGTAGCCAGTTTGTACAATATAGTTCCAGAATATATTTACCTCATAATATTTAACAGATCTACGTAACTTAAGTTTGGAACTCTGTACACCTTCATCTGTATCTTGAATCTTCATATTTCCTACAGATTATTACTTCTAAGAAAGGTAAGTGAACAGCAGTCCATTTATATAAATTAGCCTTTTATATAAATAGTATGCAAAATCTCTGCCGCTCTTACACTTTTTATATAGCAGAATGCTTAAAGCTATGCTTTTTCGCATCACTGACTTCTTACCCATAACTTGAATGCATTTATTGTGTTTTTATTTTATTTCTTCTATATTTGATTAATTTTGTCAATTCATACTGATCAGATTAAGAATGTTGTGCAGAATATATGGGGCTTGCTAGTTTTCTAGATATGTCTATAGCTATGTCAAGAATCTAGATGGGAACACCCAGATCTGCTCTGAGTTACAGCACAAAGGCGCGAAAATTACAGAACCAACTGATATTGCCAACATCCTGGCAGATCGGTTCAGTGCTAACTTTACCCGCTCTCACCCCGTAAAGGACCCATATCTATACAAGAAGAATAAAGAGTCCCTGTAATCACAACTATGCAAGTAAAAGCTGCACTCTCTAAAGCCAAAAACACAGCATCCATGGGACTGGACAACATCCCAGGCTGTGTTTTACACGAACTTTAGAACAAACTGGCTCCCCACTTAAGCACCATGTTCAATAATAGCCTTGCATCAGGCTTTGTGCCCACTGAATGGCGCACACCAACAGTTATCCTACTCCACAAAGGGGGAGCCACCACTGATCCAGGGAGCTATCGACCTATTAGCCTGATGAGCCTGGTCTGGAAGGCAATGGAACGTATCATCATGGAACTCATAAATAAAGACATTGGTAACCTCCAAACTCTGGATCCCACCCAGTTCGGGTTTGTGAAAGGCAGATCATGCCTCCAGAACCTGATCGACTTCTTTGAGGCAGACACCAAAGCCGTGGATGAGGGTAAGGTGATTCACACAGCCTATCTTAACCTCGCCAGGGCTTTCAACACCATCCCCCATTCTGGAATTATAGCTAAACTCACTAAACTAGGTATAAATCCCTATGTCACAAGATGGGTTGCCAACTGGCTCACTGACAGAACCCACGCTGTAAAAGTTGCAGACTCCAAATCTGACTTCAAAGCAGTGACAAGTGGAGTACCACAGAGTTCCGTCCTGGGACCTCTCCTGTTTGGTATGTACAGGCTAACACAGAAGGCCTCTGGCTAATGAAGTTCGCAGATGACTGCAAACTAGGAACCATAGTCAAGTCTTCAAATGATGTGGACATCCTACAGAAGGGCCTCACTGAGACAGATGCCTGGTGTCAGAGCCATGGCCTCAAGCTCAATGCCAAAAAGTGCAGTGTCATCCCCTTTGGTAAAAACTCTGTACCCATGAACTGCCATATAGGCAGCAATCTACTTAATACCAAATGCGTGATAAGAGACCTTGGGACCCAGGTGGACAGTAGTCTCTCCTTTGATAGTCACATCGCCACAGTAGTCAGGAAGTCCTTCTGCGTGGCACACCTCATCCCAAAAGGTTTCTCATCCTAATCATAATCCTCATCATAAAAGGGTTCTCTTCCAGGAAAAAAAGAGGTCATTGTTCCCCTCTACTCATCACTCATTAGACCCATTATAGAGTACAACGCCCCTTTTGGAATGTACCTCACAAGACATCTGCAGCAGCTGGAAAGGCCACAGAAGTACCTCACAAAGAGGATTACTGGCCTCAAATGCCCTACACCGACCGCCTCAAAAAACTCCAGCTTTATTCCGTAGCATATTGCCTACTCTGAGGTGATCTCTGACTAACATATAAAGCTATGTCAAACCCAGAGCTGTTGGACATGCTACACTTAAAGAAATCCCAATCCCGCCGAGCTACACTCTCTAGGGACCTAAACCTTGTCACCTCAATAAACAGGACATGCTGGAGGGATAGATTCCTGTCCCAGAGACTTCCTATACTCTGGATCAAGCTACCCATCTATGTCAAGCAAAGTTCTTCATTAGCACTCTTCAAGAAAAATCTTGATGAGTGGATGGGAAATAAGAAATACACCCCGGGGATTACTTCTGTGTCTCTGCTGGACAGTGGCACAGGAAAATAACTTTCTTGGGTGGTGTAAGCTATGGAACCTTGCTGGCTAGGCTTATGTAGGCCCTTGGGCCAATAGCCTAGAACCTACCTATGAAGCTATGTGATCTCTACCCCAGCTTCCAGTTTAACCCTCCATATATATATATATGTATATATATATATATATATATATATATATATATATATATATATATATAAATAAATAAAACACACACATACAGTTTTGTAAACAATGGCTTTGCATGACAGTCACTGTTGATATGGCTGCCCAACCCCATTTGTAAAAATGGGAAAAGGTGGTTGTGCATGGATGAATGGATGGCTATAAATATAAATACAGATATAAATGTATATATAGATAAAACACACATGGAGACACACACACACACACACACACACACACACACACACACACACACAAGCACGAAGTTGAAGTCAAGTGTAAGAATAAGGACAGAAAAGCTATAGAACCTCCATCATGTGTAAAAAAAATGGGGAAGGGGGGTTTGTGAATGGATGTATGTATGGATACAGATATATAGATATGCAGCTATATCGATATACATAAAATACACACATAGACAAACACCCACACAAGCATGAGGTCAAGAGTCAGCATGTGGACAGAATTGCTATAGAACCGCCATCATCATTCATTTCCTCTTCATCATTTTCACTTCGATGCTTAACAATTTAGAATTACACCCTGACCACAGGACATCCTCTCGTGCAGTGAGCTGTTACCTCAGCAATGTACTGGAAGTCACACTAGGTATACAGCTCCAGGATTAGCTTGGCATGTTGCCAGACAAATCTCTTGAAGCTACAAAAGTTCATTTTATAGATTAAAAGCTTCTGTAGCTCCTCAGAGCAGTAACACTGTGTGATTTTTGTCTTTGCAACTAGTGCACACAGAAGCATTGACACACCAGGCATCTCAGTGTAAAATGTTGATCTACAGGGCTGCTTGTCACGTTTCTCAGTTTGCTTTTATGGATCACAAGTTAACAAACTGGACATCATTGACCATAAATCTGCTTATGCTTAGTGATTCCCATTTCTGAATTACCATTAATCATCTTAACATATGATTATTCACAGCTACTCCTTCTGGATAGACATGAACTATCATAAACTGGGCCTACAGAGTTTGTCATTGGTGACAATATATTGCCTGGTTAGTTGCAGGAGTCACTTTGGATGTCAGAACATACAAGATGAGTTGCAGGTTGAGATGAACTGGCCATTACTAATTGGATAAACCTGAATCTGCCTGCAAATCTGATTTTTTGAGCTCGTGTCTGGCAGAATGTTATTGACTCATTAACTTATTATTACTAATTTTGTTATTTTTGTCATGAAAAAAATGTTAAAGATGCATCCTAACAATAATGTAAAAATATTGCAATACTGATTCGTATCACAACAGCTAAAATACCATATTTCTTTTTTATAGATGGGTCAGATGGCCATGTAAAAGGAGGAGATTCCTGTACTTTTCTCAAAATGCACTATAGAGGCCGTCATTAGTCACTGGATTAAACACTAAGACAAGAACCATAAACACTGATTTTTTTTTTTTATGGTGTATGTAAAAGTCAGCTTCCTCAAAATGCAAAGGGGTCCCCTGCACCACGTGAAGTGTATCAGTCTACTTTCCAACCAGCCAAGGAGACAGTGACACCTAGCCTCTCCACTACAGAAAAACACAACTTTCTGAAATATCTGAAACTCGTGGGAGGTCTCCAAGAAGATTTCAAACTTGACCTGACCTTCCAGTGAAATGGTTTGACTGAGTCTTGCTTTTGCTTACACTGTGATTATCTAATCCTACTTTACACACATAGACATGCTGACTAATGTATATCTATGTGTGTACCACAGAGAGAGAGAGAAAGGGAAGAACTCATTCCCCTTAGTGACATTCCCCCAGAGCATTTCTATCATTCTGGCGTGTCTCTGCTTCCAATGCTCCACAGCTGCCAGAGCCGAATGAAGATTCCAATGTCAGCTCACGCAGCATGAACACTATCTTATTGGGGGGCATTGCAGTCTCACAATGACACACGGGAAAGGTCTCTTTTTGTACAATTTTATAGGGGAAGACAGATGAAAAGGTTATGACCTTCCCCATGTAACAGCTGCACTCTTTTCAGCAAGCTTCTTTGTGCTACAAACAAGTCATGTCTGTCATGCACAAAAATAGAATAACATTCTTACTGGCTGTTGATGGCAAAATCTGTAGCACGTTTGAAGACATGATAGAAGAGACATATGTTCTAGATGTGTAGCAACTGACATTTCATGTTTATATGCCTTATTAGTGAATGTTCCAGTTAGGAGGAAAGACCATTTTCTAGACATTGTCTCCATGTTTACCCATTCATTCTGCATATTTATGTGAGCAGCCTGACTGTTCTCTAGTCTGTCTTTCTGCCTTACCACCCACATTGTGAAGTTTCAAACACTATTCTCATCCCGCCTGCCTCATTAACCATTTCAAAGGTAGAATTTTCAGAGGTCTTAGGCCTCAAAACTTTGACCTGGGAATAATCTTCTTCTTCTTTTGGCTTTTCCCGGTTAGGGGTCACCACAGCAGATCACATGTCCGCTCATGATTGGCAGTGGAGTTTTACAGTGTCGAGTTGCCAGCCCGGCACCCAACCTTCCACAGAAGACACACACGCATGCACTCATGCCTAGGGCCAATTTAGAGTGTCCAATCTACCTACAGCATGTCTTTGGGAGGAAACCCACGCGACCACAGGGAGGACATGCAGACTCCGCACAGGCAGCACCCCAGCTGAGAATCGAACCAGAGAACCTCTTGTTGTGAGGCGGCAACGCTAACTGCTGCACCACTGTGGCCGCCCACTCTCACTGGAAATAATAATCACAGTAAATACAACTATTTTGTGTGGTGATCGAATACATTGTATCGATGTTCTCCCCTGCCTTGTACAAGTGGCATTGTTAGCTGAGGAATGCCTTGCATGCTTACTTTCAACACCATTCAGTTAGGAGACCAAGTTTAAGTGCAAACAGTAACAAAATCTGCAGCATCTCTAATGTCATTTCTGTCTTTTATTAACTGAAATAAAATACATTATTCCAGTATAGTGATCAGCTGTCCACTGATTCTCAAGTTTAGCATAAACAGACCTTTCTGGCATCTAAGTTGGATAATTTTTATTGAGGCAGTCTTGGATAATCTTAAACCTTTCATTTACCAACATAGGAAATATTTAATTTCCTTGAGTCACTTCTTGTTAAGACTTTATGAAAACTGTATTAGTTCACTTAAGAATTGGCAACTCCCTGATGAGATTTGAACTTGGATCTTGTATTTGCTGAAAATAAGTCAATAAACATCAGACTATCAAATTAGAGTCCAGGCTAAATCTTCTTGTTTATAACTGAAGTCATTAACAAGTCTCTGTAGCCATGTAGTGCATTACAGCCAAAGTGACAGTCATACCATAAGTGTAGAATTACAATGTCAAGAAGAGTAAAAGGGAATGAAGTCTAGGGAACAGTATTCCTTAAAAGTGAGCATACAAAGAAATGCGGAACTACAAACACTCTGCCATAACACTGCCCACTAAATCTTCGCATATTTTTTAAGATTTACTGTTTCATTAAACTTTGCATACATGCATGCAAGCATGGCATTCCAAGACTGCCTAAGGATTTTTTTTTTATCGATATACCCTTATAAATTCATACAACGTTTCCAGGCACCGCATTATTTCTTGTCACTGCTATACTTCCAAGTGTGTGATTTGCATACCTTAAGCCATCAACAGTCAAGTTCTAACGTTCTGAATGTATATGGTTTCTTAACTTCCGTTGCCACATTCATGACAACAAAAATGCAAAAGAGGAGCACACCGTTTTTTTCAATATCTGTCAGTAAATACATCTTATTTTATTTTCTTCTTGGGTCTTGGAATTCACATCTTCTGAGAATGAAGTCTTTCTACACACTTTGTTCATCCTGTGATGTTAGTGAAGTGCCTGTTGGGGTTTTATGGGGTCTTCTAACTAATATCTGAATACTTTCTGGCCAACACAGGAAAGTTATTCTGGCCACATTTTTCTTTTTACATAGAAATGGCTGTCTCTCTCTTCAGATAAAGATTACATAGCCCAATTAACCTGCCTCCTACATACATTGCAGAAATAACTTTAACAGCATACTTTCTTCTTTGCTCCCACCCCATACCCTTCATAAGAATTTCTTTGTTTACCCTATACAATCTTTAGTTCTGTTGTGGTTTTTGTTAGCACTGTTAGATCAAGAAGGCTCTTTTTCAAGTATTCGTCACACTTTCTAATTCTTCATATGTATTGTATTTAATCCTTTTGTAAAATCTGAAAAAAAATCACTTTCTTGTACAGCTGGTTTAAGAAGTTTTTTTTTTTTCAGTTATAGAGTTTATTCAAGCTGGTGGACCACCAGGATGGTTTGATCTTAAACTTTCCATTATAATTTTATTTGGCACTAGGATGGATGGCCAGGTCTAGGCACTTATCCATGTGGAAAAAGAGCTCCTGTATAAATAGCAGCTGGGTCAGCATTTGGTCTCATGATGTTACAAGTAATTTTTCACTGCTCATTACAGAGTTAGAAGGGGTTTGTCCCTTTGAAATCACTGAGTTCAGAATTATTGATTACAGGAGTTTTAAACATCTTGAAAGAGATGGTTACAAATTTATTGTTAGCCTTAATCATAGTTGGAGAAGCTAGAGGGGTGGTATAGTTTGTGCATATATTAGTTAAGGCCAGGTCAAGGACATTTTGCCCTCTACAAGGTTCTTTAACTATTGGTTTCACAATTTTTTTTATTTATTACTTTTATTGATGGGTAGTTGAAATATCCCAATATAAAGGCATGTTAGTGTTAAGTAGTTCTTCAAGTACATTTAGGAATCTTACATGGTCATCAGGGAACATGGAGGGTGTCCTGCAGCAAGCTGTAAGTTTTACAATTTGTGTTTTTCAGGATAAGCTGGAGTTCAGTAAGTTCAGTTTAATATAGTCTTTGCCAGTTATAAAAACATCACCATAGTTTCCATCAATCCTGAATCCAAAGATAACCACAAGGCATTCTTTAGCTTTGTCAAAAATCTAAGTGGCAATTCTCAGATCTGCTCGGAGTTAGTGCAGAATGGCACAAAATACACTGAACTGACCAATATAGCCAACATCCTGGCAGACAGGTTCAGTGCAAACGTCACCCCCATTTCACCCCCAAAAGGGCCCATAACTATACCAGAAGAATGTAGTGCCCCTGAAATCACAGACACTCAGGTTAAAATAGCCCTCTCCAAAGCCAAAAACACAACATCAATGGGACCGGACGGTGTCCCAGGCTGTGTCTTACATGAGCTCAAAGATGAACTAACCCCTCACCTAAACACACTGTTTAAACTCAGCCTTTCCACAGGCTACATGCCCACAGAGTGGTGCACAGCAATGGTTATTCCACTCCACAAAGGTGGAGCCACAACGGACCCCGGGAACTATCACCCTATAAGCCTGACTAGCTTGGTCTGCAAAGCTATGGAGTGCATCATCATGGATCTCATTAACAGAAACATTGGAAACCTCCAAACACTGGACCCTACCCAGTTTGGCTTTGTTAAGGGCAGATCATGCCTCCTAAATCTGGTGTACTTCTTTGAGGCAGTTACCAAGGCTATAGACAAGGAAAAGGTGGTCCACGCAGCCTACCTAGACCTTGCAAAGGCCTTCGACACCATTCCCCACTCAGGTATTATAGACAAGCTCACCAGCCTGAAAATAAACCCCTATGTCATGAGATGGGTTGCCAACTGGCTCACGGACAGAACCCACATGGTAAGAGTTGCGCGAGCTAGGTCTGACTGTAAACCGGTTACAAGTGACGTTCCCCAGGGCTCAATCCTAGGACCCCTCCTGTTCAGCATATACTTCTCAAAGGTACAGGCAAGCACAGGAGGACTATGGCTGACCAAGTTCGCAGACGACTGCAAACTAGGGGCTATAATTGACTCTCTGGCTGACACAGACATCCTCCAAAAGGGCCTCACTGAGACAGATACCTGGTGTAAAAACCATGGCTTAAGCTAAATGCCAAAAAGTGCATAGTCATCACCTTTGGAAAAAACAATGTACCCACAAACTACCACATAGGTGGTAGCCTCCTAAATACGGAAGACGTAAAAAGGGATCTGGGGACCCAAGTAGATAGTAACCTCTCCTTTGATAATCACATTGTCAAAGTGGTTAGAAAATCCTTCTATGTGGCCCACCTAATCACAAAAGGGTTTGCATCCAGATCGAAAGAGGTCATTGGGCCCCTGTACGCATCACTCATCAGACCCATCATAGAGTACAATGCCCCATTTGGGATGTAACTTACAAGACACCTGCAACAACTGGAAAGACCACAGAAGTTTCTCACCAAGAGGATCACTGGCCTGAAGCAGATGTCCTATGCAGCTTGACTGAAGAAACTCCAGGAGTACTCGGTTGCATACCACCTACTCAGAGGTGATCTCTGCCTGACATACAAGACCATGTCCAACCCAGAATTGATGGACATGCTCCACCTAAAGAAAACCATATCCCCTCGAGCCACATGCTCCAGGGATCTAAACCTCACCACAACAATAAATAGGACATGCTGGAGGGATAGATTCTTGTCCCAGTGACTTCCCATGCTCTGGAACAAGATTCCAATCTACATTAGGCAGAGCTCCTTGCTAACCCTCTTCAAGAGAAACCTTGACGAGTGGATGGGAAACAGAAAGTTTACCCCAGGAATCACTTCAATGGCTCTGCTGGACAGAGGGACAGGGAACTAATCTAAGGGGGTGGCAAAAGCCAACACATTCCAGCTAGGCTTATAAATGCCTTTGGGCAGATAGCCTGGTACCTATCTATGATCCAATGAACCTATGTTAGGCACAAAATCCATGTATGGAGGGAGTGCTATCTTTTTGATGAAACCAAGTCTCAATAACTACAAAAGCATGTATGTATTCAAATTTCAGGGCAGCCTCAAAATCAGAAAATGTATTAAGACTTATGGCATTGAGAAGACCCATCTTGATATGGTCTGATTTAGGACTAGAAATGGCTACATTGATATCCACTACACTGGGATGTCCATTAGCCAGACTCTGCCCAAAAAAGGCACTATGGTGGCAGCATGAGCTTTATTCATTATGCAGGAACCAGAGAATGACAGGTGCAGGCCATCCCTGGCAAAGCCACTAAGGCTGTCAATAATCTCATCCTTTGCTGACACATACTGGACCCCCTGAAATGATACCAACTACTAAGCAATTGTTGAAAGCCAATCACCTTTTCTACGTATTTAGGAACCATTCTGGGTGAAGTCAGCACAATATAAAAAAAAAACAGAAAATTGAAACAACCAGTCAGAATACAACTTGAAATTAGACCAGCAGTAATTTGAACTCCCAAACAGTTAGCAAATTATCTTCTTTCACAAGATATTCCCTAGCAATGTTCCAAAATGACCCTTATACACTGCCAAACTAAGGTGTGCGCAGTTAGCAAAATGCATTGAAATCAGCAAAAAGAACTGTTGTCTCAAATGTTAAAAAAATATTCAAGTAATTAAAACACAGTTTGTTGGTGTCTGATGTGTCTAAAGAGCGGAGTCGAAATCCAGAAAAAAAAACAGGTCAAATCCAGTTCCAGCAAGAACTGAGATGCACATCTCACAGCACTCTAGCCAAAGAAGTGCAAGCCCCACAAGCTGAGCAATAGGATCATAGGTTCATAGGAATTTACTAGGCTAATGGTCCTAGGGTCCTTACAAGCCTCGCCAAGTTCTGCCCTTATTTCCATGATTAGCACCTACCTATTGCCCTTGTCCAAGAGAGACACAAGTGGAACCCCTGGGGTGAATTTATGGTTACCCATCCAATCTACTTCTCTGAAGTACAGGCCAACACTAAGGGACTCTGGCTAACAAAAGTTCACAGATGACTGCAAACTGGGAGCCATTACTGAATCCCCAAATTATGTGGATATTATACAAAAAGGCCTTACAGAAACAGATGCTTGGTGCCAGAGCCATGGGCTCAAGCTCAATGCCAAAAAATGTATAGTTATCCCCTTTGGGAAAAAACACGTACATGTGAATTACCACATAGATGGCAGTACACTAAACAGCGAAAGTGTGATAAGAAACTTAGGGACACAGGTGGACAGTGGTCTCACCTTCGATAACCACATCACTGCAACAGTCAGGAAATCCTTCTATGTGGCACACCTCATCACTAAGGGCTTTTCATCCAGAAAAAAGGAGGTCATTGTACCACTGTACTCATCCCTCATTAGACCCATTATAGAATACAATGCCCTGTTTGGTATGTACCTCTCAAGACATCTGCAACAACTGGAAAGGCCACAGAAATACCTCACTAAAAGAATCATAGGCCTAAAGCAGATGCCTTATGCTGACCATCTAAAAAAACTCCAGCTATACTCTGTTGCATATCGTCTACTCAGAGACGATCTCTGCTTAACATACAAGGCCATGTCAAACCCAGAGCTGCTGGCCATGCTCCACTTAAAGAAATCCCAATCCCTCACAGACACATGCTCCAAGGATCTAAACCTTGTCATCACAATGAACAAAACATGCTGGAGGGATAGGTTCCTGACCCAGAGACTCCCCATACTCTGGAATAGACTGCCCATACATATCAAGCAGAGCGCCTCGTTGGCCCTCTTCAAAAAGAACCTTGATGATTGGATGGGAGATAGGAAATTTACCCTGGGGATCATGTCAGTCACCCTGCTAGACAGGGGTCCAGGGAAGTAAATACTGTGGGAAGAAATATCCAGAGAATTGTTATGGCTAGGCTTGTATAGACCCAAGGGCCGATAGCCTAGTACCAACCTATGAACTTATGAATCATCCAGGCTGTGCTTGAAGAGGGCCAAAGAGGTGCTCTGCTTGACATGAATTGGGAGTCTGTTCCAGAGGTGCGGTGACCTATGGGAGACAAACCTGTCCCTCCAGCAGGTCAGCAGGTTCTATTAATGTCACATACCAGGTTAACGTAAAAAGTAACCTGTGAGCCACTGGACTTATGGATATGCAGCATTTCCAATAAAGCAGAGTCAGAGATTCCCTTATACACAATGCAGATACCACCTCTGAGTAGTCTGTATGAAATGGAGTAAAGTGACAGTGATTTTAGCCAATCCACATAGGACAGATGCTGAATACCTTGAATTCTCCTTGTGAGGAAATTTTGTGGTCTCTCCAATTGCTGCAGGTGTCTGGGTGTTGTACTCAGTTATTGGCCTGATTAGGGAGGAGTACAGGGAGGCTAAAGCTCTTTTTATGCGGAGGCAATGCCCTTACTTATGAGATGAGCGATATTGAATGCCCTTCTTACCACTATGTAGACATGATGATCAAAGGTAAAGTTGCTGTCAATCTGTGTGCCTAGGTCTCATACCAATGAATGCATGCTTAGGGTGTTTTTATTGATGTGTTAGTTAGCAGGAACATTGTTCTTAATGAAAGGGATAATAATACATTTTTTTCATTGAGTTTATAGCTGTGACTTTGGCATCAATCATTTGTTTGTGTAAGACCTTCGTGTAGGATGTTGACATCATTTGGGTATTCTATGACCACTCCTAGTTTGCAGTCATCAGTGAACTTTGTCAGCCACAGACCTGTAATTTTTGCTTGTACTTCAGAGAAATAGATTGCAAAGAGTACAGGTCCCAGGACTGATCCCTGTGGAACACCACTGGTTGCAATTCTGCTGTTGGAGGTGGATTCCCCTATTTTGACTGTGTGGGTTCTGTCAGTGAGCCAGTTAGTGACCTACCTAATGATATGAGGGTTGATACCTAGCAGGGTGAGTTTGTCAATAATGCCTGAGTGTAAAATAGTGTCAAAAACCTTGGCCAAGTCAAAGTAGGCTGTAGGCACAGTTTCTCCCTCGTCCAGGGCTTTGGTAACTGCCTCGAAGAAGTCCAACAGGTTTACCAGGCATGATCATCCTTTGACACAACCAAATTAAGTAGGGTCAAGTGGTTGGAGATTACCTATATTTTTATTGATAAGGTCCATGATGATTCGCTCCATGGCCTTGCAGATAAGACTAGTCAGGCTAATAGGTCTATAGTTCCCAGGATCAGTGGAAGCACCACCCTTTTGCAAGGGGATAATGGTGGCCATTTTCCATTCAGCTGAGATGAAGCCAGTGGTAAGACTATGATTGAAAAGAGTACTCAGTGGTGTTACTAATTCTTGCTACAGCCCATGTAGGATGCAGCCTGGGAAGTTATCAGATACCATAGATGCTGTATTTGTAGCCTTAAGAGAGGGCATTTTTGACCTGCTCTCTAGAGATATAAGGTGGGGGACAGGTGGAAGGAATGTCATGGGGTATATGTGGTGGGAACAGGAGAGTGAAGTTTTCACAGAACATGTTGGCTAACAGGTTTGCATGTCCACAGCCTCAGTATATGTGGTATCACTAACAACCAGTTCGGAGCAAATCTGTGTCTTACCTTTTAGGCTATGGATGGAACTAAAGAATGACTTATGGTTGTCCTTAGTTGAGGATGCTAATTTGGATTCATAGTTTGCTTCGGGGGACTTCACGAGAAATATTATTTGCTTGTTTAATCTGAGGAGTGAGTTGTTCCAGTTTAGTCTTACTCCCTCTTACTTTTGGACAACAATTTCTTCATCTTATTCTAACACCTGTTAATGGCAGTTGTCCAACAGTCAAGTTTGCTCTTCCTTGAAGAGCTTGTTTTGGTCCTATCAGGTACAGATGTGTAAATGCAGTTATACGGGTGTTTGTAAAAAGCATTGAGGTAGTACTTGGCATAGTTGGCAGTTACATCTGAGGGGGGAGGGGCAATGAAGCTATTTATACCATCTCTTAGAAGAATATAATCTGCTTTGGAGAAGTTTTTTAGTTTAGTTGCTGCTAAGGGGGGTGTCCAGTGCGATAGTTACTTTGAATGAGGCTGAGGAAAGACCTCACTTTGAGGGTGCTACAGCAGTCCACCATATTGGTAAGCATCAGATCCAAGATGTTTGTGTCTCTAGTTGTGGTGTCCACCAGCTGGTCCAGGGTGTTGGAGTTAATGAACTCGAGGAACCTTTGGGCAAGTGAGTTTGAGCAGAAGTAACTTACCCAGTCAATAGTTGGATAATTAAAATCACCCAAAATTATGTTGCTTGGATGTATGTTGATGGATTTCAGTAGTTCCAAGTAGGCAGATTGGGTGTCTTGATTCATAGAGGGGGTCCTGTAGCTGGCAATGACTTGAATAGGTGTTCTACCAACAGTTAGTTGTACCTGAAGTGTTTCCAGGGGAATCATACTGTTTAACCAATATGGAGGTGTATTTATCTATAATTAATATTGATACATCACTTCCTATAGTTTTCACACCCTCCATTGTGGTCTGAATGTGGGGTAGGAGGTGTAACCTGGTATGGCTGGGGTGCTCTTCACTGCCTTGAATCAGGTCTCGATGACTACACAGATGTCAGCATCTTCTAAGGTGAGGACTGCTTCCAGTGAGTGCAGCTTCATACTAAAACTCTTAGCATTTAGCAGTATAACTTTGAGGTTCTATTTTGATGAAAGTTTTACATCAGGAATTTTGTCCTTGTGACATTGCCTAAAAAATGCACTATAGGGGTTTCAAGAGCCTTTGCCAGTAGCTGAAATCCCAGCAGTGACAGATGAAGACCATCTCTGGCAAAACATCGAGGTCCATCGATTATATTATCTCAGGGTGAGAGAAACTGGAGTCCCTTAGAATGACACCAAAAACTAGACCGATTATTGAATTCAATGATTTTCTGTTTGTATTGCAGTATCATCCTAGGTAAGGGTAATATGCTGCTCAAGGCTAGGGATGTACCTGCCTGTGACAAATAATCAGAGAGCTCAATCATATCTCTCCTCATGTAGTGCAGGGAGAGATGTCTCAAGTCGTTCACACCAACATGTACTATGACCGAATCATAATGTTACTTGTTGTTGAGAGACTTGAGTGCCTACATGGTCTGACAAATCCTGGAACCAGAAAGACAGCTGACTGTGACTTTCTCCTTGTTCAGCCTGGAGTGGGGGACATCTGTGTGTCTCACTATAGAGTCTCCTATGACTAACATATTTGGAGTGGATGTGCGTTGCCTTATGGGATTTGATGGTGAGACACCTGTGCTTGTGTCATTGTGTGTATTGTGTGTTTTGGGTGTTTTGGTTGGTTTAGTATGTATGTGTTTTTGAGGTCTCTAGTATTTAGATAGATATGTTGGTCTATATGTATGCTGTGTGTCATGAGTGATGTTGTAGTAAGTGGGCTGACAACACGCTCTGTATTGCTATCTGTTGCATGAGAGATCTGTGATTCTAGATTCATAATATAGGTGCATCTCACAAATGGTACAGGAATGATTTAAAAGCAGGAGTTTGTCAGTGTACATAAAGCAGTTGCTGCACTGCCTCAGTAAACTGATGTCAATCAGGCTGGTAGGAGAAAAGGAGGGAAACTGACAGTTCATGGTCCTAGGAATAATCTTGGTCTGGCTTTAACAATTGAAGAGGAAATACAACAGGGTCAGGTATTAGTAGGTTTAATTGAGAAAAGCTCTGGTTTAGGTAATATTTGCGAGGCTAGAGAGCAAGCATCTGTAACAGGCATTCCCTCTGCACAGTAGTGCATTATGCTGCATGATGCACAAACAGGCTCAAACAAGCACAAACTGGTTCAAACAGAGGATTATTAAAGTAGAAAAGCAGGCAACAGCTAAAGATGAAATTATCCAATCAAAACACCCTAGACAGAGCCCTAAAACAGTAACTCTAGCTAGATGATTCCAAACTGGACCTTCCTCCCATGAGGGCACAAGGGGGCCTCTCCAGACAAAAGATTAACTGTTTTTACCAGCTCCAAAGTTCACAAATAGTACTAGATTCAGCAAAAACCTGAACCTAGTCTATGTTAGTGTTTTTCAATGCAGCAAACAAGAAAAGGAACAAAACAAGCAGATGAACAGTAATTACAGTTGTAAGAGTACTTCAATTAGTAGACTATCTAAAAAATTGCAGTAAAATGCAGCTTGCACAGTTTAAACAAACAGATATGCAGCAGATTTTGTTTTAGTTAATCAGAAAGTTGAAAATAAGCACTTATCTTTTGTAGTCTCTCAGAACATATTTGGAAAACAGTAGAGCAAGGACAGAAGGCCTAGCTCACTGTGCCTTTGAGCAAACAGGCACAAACCAGTTCAAACAGAAGCTTATTAAAGCAGAATAGCAGGAAACAGACAATGTTCAAAGTATTCAATTAAAATGCACTAAACAGAGGCCTGCAACAGTAACTCTAGGCAGATCAGTCCAAACTATATCTTTCTCTCACAAGGGCACAGGAGGGCCTCTCCAGACAAAAGATTAACTTTTTTACAAGCTTCAAAGATCACAAACAGTACTAGATTCAACAAAAAACTGAACCTAGTCTATGCTAGTGTTTTTCAAGTGCAGCAAACAAGTAAAATGAACAAAACAAGCAGATGAACAGTAATTACAGTTGTAAGATGAATTCAATTAACAGACAATCTGAAAAATGGAGTAAAATTTAAATAGTCAATCAGAATGCACCTTGATACTAACCCAGCAGTAATTTAAACTCCCAGAACAGCTGCAATATGATCTTACAGGATTATCCTTAGCAATGTTCCAAGATGAACCGTAAATACTACCAAGGAAATTATACCCAATGAGCAGTATTTACTGAAATAAGCAAAATAAATGTTCTTTCAGATGTCAATTGACAATTTAAATAATTAAACCAGACTTTCTTGGTGTTTGAACGGACTAAAGAAAAGAGTCAGAGAGAGTAAAAACAGGTCACATCCTATTCCATCAAGATGCCCAACTTATAGCACTCCACATAAAACTAAAAGGATGCTACAAGGCAGGGGGTGGTGGATAACTGCCACAAAAGGGATTACTAGTGGTGTCCAATGGGGCAGGGCAGTTACCTGTTGGTCACAATAGGAGGGATGTATATTAGGGCCACTTCTTTTTGAACTATTTTCCTCAGCTATAAAATAGAGGTGTTCATGGTGTTCAACAAAGCTCATTACTTATACCATGACTTTTTTAGTCTATTCTCAGACATAAAAATGTGAAGTGAGCTACAGATAAACAAATATGCTGATGATTGCAAACTGGTGCTCCATGATGGTCTTCAAAAATATATACCTGGTAGAACAATAATGATCTCTCTTTTTCTATCAGTAAGTGTAGCATCATGAGACATTACAAACAGAAGATGATTACAAAAAAATGGTCAAATAAAAAAAAAATGTTGTCATTAAACATCAAATCAACAATTTAAACTTTGGCCAGTATGAATTTATCAAAACCAGAAAAGTTTATACTATAGTCATGTAATTTTAAAGTTATGTCTGGTCATTCCATGGATATCACTGTACAACATTGAACATTGATGATCAGACTCATTATTCAATACTGTGCTGCACTTAGTATCATTCAAAAAAGCCACCTGAAAAAAACTTGAAAAGATATAATGGCTAACCAGTGAAATCATAGGATTAGAAAACCTGAACTTTTCAGAAATGATTCAGTAACTGTCATTATATTCTGTATCTTATAGGTTACTAATAGTTGACCTCTGGCTTGTATATAAGGCAATGACTTCTGACCAGTATATAAGGCCATTTTTAGGCCAGTTTTTATTTAAATCCTACATTTGGCACACACTGGCTGGGGAGTTGACATCAGGCCAGAGAACCCAATGTTGAAAATGAACAACAATAAAATTGTGGCAAATGCATTCCACAATGGTTTCCAAGATTATGAAAAAAGTTTGTCCTTCAGTCATTAACTTCTTGAAAAAATATCTTGCTAAGTATATGGGAAGTAGAATACATCAACATGGGGTTAGAGCAATCAAGTTTCTAGAAGTTTAGTATTGAGTCAATACCAAACCATGACAAGGAAACCACTTGCTGCTTGAGACCACTCGTTTATTGAGTCAAAACACTAGGTTTAGTGCTTTCATTCCTCTAGTAGGAACTTCATCAGAACAATGTTAAAACACAAAACAACTATTTAAATATACTACTACAACCAATGAGAATCAAATTAAAAATCACATGACTGTATAAAAAGAGAATCATATAACTGTATAAAAGACTTCCACTAAATGACATAATTCTTAAGTTTTAAAACTGGTGCAACTGCGCAACCATCATTTAAACCGGGTGCAGACATGGCATCCAAATGGATTTGCCACTTTAATTCTTGCGGAGTCAAATGTTTATCAATGATATTCCCTTGTGCATCCTTTTTGACCTGTTGAATAACCATAAACCCAAAAGTATGTGTAAGATTAACACTAATGTGTCTGAACAAAGCTTTGGTGGTTTTCTCTTTTCTAATGTCCAAATTGTGTTCATAAACACGGTCCCTTGATCTATGGGAGGCTTTGCCTATATAAAATGAGGGACAGTGTTGACACTGAGCTTGGTAAACCACTTGTGAACTAGTGCAATAATAATGTCCAACAGTTTTACAGACTTTACTCCTTATACAAAAAGTGTCAGCCTCAATAATGTACCTACACTGAGGGCAATGCCCGCATTTAAAAGTACCCCTCCTTTTCAAGCTACTTCCTATTGTTCTATTTTCAAGTAGATGTTTAAAAGATCTATCTTTTCTGTAGGTAATGGCAGGTCTTGGACTAAAGTTTGCTAACATGGAAGAGTCAGAAATAAGAACTGGCCAATTTTGAGTTAACACTGTAGCTATTCTAGGGCTGTCAGAATTATATGTAGTAATAAATGAATGTCTCATACTTGGAGTGATATTATTATTAACTCTAGGGAAGGGGCTGGATCCTTGCTCCTCAGTCCTGACTAAAATTGGCCTGTACACTCCCAGATTTCTTTTTGGTAATTACTTCTGATTGTAAATCCAAGCAAACCTAATGGATAACCTCTGTTCAAAAATATTTGAATAAGTTTGTCAGTTTCAGTTTTAAAAGTATCAAATTCTGAAATCATTCTAGCAAGTCTGACTAATTGATCCTTAACCGCAGATCTCTTTTGATGCTGTGGATGACAGCTAGAAGAATGCAAATAGCTGTTTGAGAAGGTGGGCTTGCAACAAGCCGCACTGTCATTTTTACTCACTGACACATCCAAAAAGGAAATCTGATTAAAATCATAATTACAAGTAAATTGCAAAAATTCAACAGTGTTATTAATGTATGTCAAAAATTAATTTAGTTTTTCTTCTGTATCTGTCCACAACAAAAATATGTCATCCAAAAATCGAGTATATTACTGTTAAAAATAAAATTGTCTTCCCATTCAGCCATTACTAAGTTAGCAAACATGGGTGCACAGGCTGCACCCATGGCAACCCTGGACACCTGCCTGAAATATTGGCCTTGAAAGAAAAGAAAATTGTACTTTAAACAATTTCCATTAAAGTAGTCATAGCATAAACCTGGCTAGAACTAAATGCACCAGTTTCGTGGAATTGAATCTCAAACCAAATATGGCCAGTGGTACGTGGAATGACTGTGTATAAACTGCACCCATCAATGGTCACAAATTTATGTTATTTAGTGGAAGTCTTTTATACAGTTAAGCGAGTCTCGTTTTATACAGTCATGTGATTTCTTTTTATACAGGTGATTTTTAATTTGATTCTCATTGGTTGTAGTAGTATATTTAAATAGTTGTTTTGTGTTTTAACATTGTTCTGATGAAGTTCCTGTCAGAGGAATGAAAGCACTAAATAAACGAGTGGCTTCAATCAGCAAGTGGTTTACTTGTCATGGTTTGGTATTCCTAGTTTGTCTTTTGGATCTCTATCAGTATTGAGTCAACTTGGCATAGGACATTTAAACCTATGAGCTTATTTGTCTTATCTCCATTACAGTACACTGGCACTTGCACTTTTTGATATTTATTACTGTTGCGATGCATCTTCACTTTATTTCTTATTTCTAATTTAGTCAACTCACATTTACTTTACATGAATTCTTTGTTTGGCCTAATGACAACTGAATAAGGGGAACATTGACATTTCTAGAGCTAGATGCATCCCCTTTGTTTATAAGCTGCACAATATAGAAGGACTTTCTTACAATAGTGCACATATGCTGGTCAAAGGATAGGTCACTGGCCAGTTAAGTTCCCAAATCCCGAACAACTTGGTCAGCTCTCAGGGGTATATTGTCAATGCTGTAGTTCCCCGGGGCAGATGACTTCCCAAAGGATACATTAATGCATTTTTGGAATTTAGTTTCAATACATAATTCAATACATAATTCTGGTACCTGTTATTTCAGAGTGATTGGCTTCATGTATATTGCTACAAATACAATCAGCAGATGAGTCACACCAAAATTTAAAAAAAAATGCTCCAAAAACACGCATACTGTTTTAACTTACTATGACAGTAAAGGACCTAACCACAATGTAAATTAAGCACGTTTTATCATTTTTTTAAATGGTATTTCCCTGTTGAAGGTTACTACAGAGACTGGCATATGGCATAGTTTATAAACTGAAGTTACAGGATTTGTTGATGCTTATTATAAAATTGTGTGTTTTAACTGCTTATCTTCTGTTAGTACATATCAGTTTCCATCCCTTAGTAACTGTTAAATAGGAACTGCTATTATTCCGTCTTGTAAGCTTCACTTGGACCCAATAGGTTTCTTGCACTGGCACACTATGAAAAGATATTCTGCATGAACTGACCTCATACATTATGAGACTCCTTTGGCTTACAACATAGTTTCTCTCACACTTGAATGTGCATCACCTTTCAGTAGTGCCACTTCCTGTTATCTGCCTGGAAGAATCTCTTTCTCTTTCTTACTTACAATATAACTTTTCCTTTTGTAAAACCATGATGGTTATCTCCCAACCCTGCTTCATTACTTATACAGTCAGTATTGCTCCACAGCTTATTGTATATACATTTAGCATTAAAGCATTGGTTACATGGGAATTTTTGGATCTCTACTTAATCTGCGAGATCCCTTTAACCAAAATCCATTTCAAACTAGAAAGCTGTTTGAAGTAGCATTTGATCACGTTAAAAAATGTAGGCAAAGGCTCTACCCCCCACCCCACCTACAGGAGGCTGCGACTCCTGTGCCCTCCACTTATAAAGAACTCAAGGGCTGTTATGCCTTGTAGGATAAAAGATTTCCTCTTGCAGCAAACTACATTGATGTACATGTGTCTTGGTCCATGTGCTTTATTTCACACTTGTCCATTGGTGCTCCGGTTTCCTCCCATATCCCAAAGACATGCTACAGGTGGATTGGACAGTCCAAATTGGCCCTAGATTTGAGTGTGTGCGTGTGTGTGCCTTCAGTGGAAGGTTGGGCGCTGGGCTGGCAACTCGACACCGTAAAACTCCACTACCAATAATGAGCAGACAGGTGATCCGCTGTAGTGACCCCTAACCGGGAAAAGCCGAAAGAAGAAGAAGCCATTGTGTGGTTCAGATTCTACAGTACACTCTTTTATCCGATGCACTCTACCACCCCTAGAGTATTAAAGTCATAAATGTTAAGGTAGTTATCATAAAATAGCATGTAATGCCCAATGGGTTCTTTTACTTACTGTCCTATATAATGCCTTACAAAATTGCACATGTGGATAATACACAGTATCCATTCTACAGTCTGCCTTTATGAAGTATGCACCATAAAACATTAAGATCAGAGATCATCTACATTAAACCCTCCCCCACATAGACTGTACTACACTGTCTTTGTCAAAGTTCTGTACAGCTTTCATGTCTTAAAATTGCATTTCCACAGTTGACAATCAGTGTCATGCGTATTATGTGTTAGTCTGCCCCTTGAATGTGCCATGCCAACAAGTTCACATACTAATCATTAGAAGAGTGTGTGTGTGTGTGTGTGTGTGTGTGTGTGTGTGTGTGTGTGTGTGTGTGTGTGTGTGTGTGTGTGTGTGTGCCTGTGGAGAAAGAGGCACCTGTTTTATACATAGGTAGTACCCAGAATTGTGTTCATTTTTTTGTTTGTTTTTGTAATGCAAATGTTTGCTTCCAAATTACTACCACTGCCTCACATCAAGAAATTTTGTTGGTGTTCTTCAAACATCATTTTGCTAATCACCTCACACATTGTCAGTGGCAGAACTAAACTGTATGGCACATATGTGCTAGTCACTACTGCACTGGAAATACTGGTGAGCTCGACATATTCTGTTCTACTCCTGTATCATTAAATCAGGCATTTGTCTGATGGTAAAAGGTGCTGCTTGTGAATGGCATAACGCAGAGGCTGTTGTAATCAGTAAATCATAGTAAAAGAAAATCCATTTTATTTTTTCTAGACTTCATCTTGTAGGCCATCTAAACACCTATCCTCACCACTATGGTGATACCAGCTCCTGCAAGTGAGAGAAGAATTCTAAACCTTCATACAGTCTTGCAAATAGCACTTGTGGGATTCTTACTTGTCTGCTTTATTAATTATCCAACTACAACATCACATACTACAGTATATTTTAACAAAACATTTAGTTAAAAGAGTTAAAAAGACAAAGAATATTGAAAATGTATGTGATGAGCCATCTGAATATATATTTGTGATTTCCTTGATGGCATCGCAGCCTCCAGCAACCTCAAGTACAAGTACCTGTTTGCAAATGTGACCATTGTGATGTTGCGTTTTTGACTTTTAACCTGCAGCTAAAAAGGCACTCGACCTCTGACCTCCAGAGCTTCCCTAAAGCAGCCCAATGCACATGACTTGGCACCTGTTAGCAGGTAAATTATAGCTCTCAAAGGATTGTAGCTGCAGCTGTGTTTTCTGATTTAGTAGGTTCATCATCCCAACAGTGTACAGAGGGCAACAGCATCAACATCTCCTCTGGTTATAAGCAGCTGTTTATAAATCTGTTTGGGGATTTGAATCTCCCTAGCCTCAGGCTTGCTAGCTAGCTGAATGATTTCTATTCTCAAAAATGAAAAATGAATTCATGACATTCATGTTGTTTGCCTACAAATATCACAGTGGCTACCATATAACATATAAAACTGTTTTTTATTTGACGTTGCCAAGCACTTGGCCACAGTGGGTTTTATTTTCATTATTTTCAGTTTGGTTCAGCTCACTGGCCTATAAAGATCAATCTGCGTTGCCATTTGGGGAGATTTGCATAGCACTGGAGTGGACCCAAGATACAGCTGCAAGGCTACATTAGCATTCTGTTCTCTAGAATGTAAATGCAGTAGGCAAACTCATATGATGGGTAAAATAATGGCTTAGAAACTAGAAAAAAGCACACTGAAATGCCACCTCAGAGCTGTTTCACTGAATTGAGAGCTTGTATAAGTAAAGTCATGTATAAGTGTTTTAGTTAACCTGTATGAAGATCCAAAGTGATGTGATGTGAATTAGTATAGTTCAGTAAAGTAAGAGATTCATATAAGCCCTTATTTTCAGCAGAATTACAATAAATTAAAATACATTTTCCTTTCAGCAGTATGTCAATTACAGCATGTTAAAGTTCTGGGCCCACTAACTGTAAAATATAATTCCTGTTTTAATACATACTAGTATCTCTGGTATGATCTTTTTTAAATGCAGGTTCACCAAATTCACTTTTGATTAAAAATGCATTAGAATTGCATTTATTGAATATTTACACAAGAGTTTTTCAGCCTCCATGCAAGGGCTGTGCTCCTTTACCCTCTCTATAGAATTAACTCTGGGATCTTTTCACCTTAGAGAGAAAAAGAAAAGTAATTTCCTCATTCAAGAAAGCGGATGTTTTTTCTTTTCTTTTTGACTAATCTGAGAACCGCATTTCAGCTGAATGTTATCATTTGGTTTTATATATGTATATATTTGGATGTAACTTATGATGTCAGGATTCATAACACTGTTTACATCTGATGCTCTGTACCTACTTTGATCAAAATATCTTGATATGGCCGCCAATTAGCAGAATCTGTCTCTGTGTCAAATAGTAATAACTTCTTGAGATATGAATAATTTGTCCAGTATTTATGAGTACACTAAGCATGCAGATTTAGGCAATAAAATAAACACTGTGATATGCTGGTGTGTCCAAAGGGGTGGTTAACTTAGCTTTCTGTCAAGTGTGATCTGCCTAGTATGTCAGGAAAATGGAGAGACAGTTAAAAACTAGGGTCTACAAACACCATTATGAAAATTTTAGATGTATGGAAACTAATGCACTTTATAAACATCTGAAAGAATGTCATAATGGGAGATTTTTAGTTTGGGTGCTAGAGCAGGTTGACCCAAACCTGAGGAGTGGACAATGGGAAACTTTATTGGAGTACCGTGAATTGTTATGGCAACTGAGGTTAAATGCAGAGAAACCCCCAGGGTTTAATGGGCAACTTTCGCTGGGTACTGTATTAAAATGAGGGCTGCTAAGTTGCAATGGAAAATGTATATAAGTTCTATTTCAAAAGAAAAATGGTTTTAGGAATAAGTGTGAACTGTGAAAAGTACTCTGTATGTCTTTAAAAACATGCTTTTATTAATATTATTTTGCTGTGAATTTTGTATTAATTTTAACAATATTAGTTTGAATTTTGTAGTGGTAGGAAATTATGTAATTTTCAGCCAATAATTGTTCTTTATTTGTGGAATGGCTAGTATAAATCAAGTGGAAAACTGAGTGCCTTTATTCTGATGAAGTCTTCTAGTAAGACGAAAGTGCTAAATTCTGTGGAATAAAAACTTAAGATATACTGCTATTCCTGCTGGTAAGCATGCTTTTTTGTACTGTGTTCTCGGACTTGGAGCTGTTTACCAGGGTCTGTTTCATTTATTAGTGAAGTTTACCTTCATTCCAGTTTTCTTTTTGATTTTAGTGTTTTTATTTGGATTGATGGCTTAATTTTACCAATGCAGTACCCCAGCATATGCTCTGACAATGTAAGATACTTGGGGAGCTTACAAGACTTATTAAGTTTCTTTCTTAGCTTGAAGAACCCATGGAACAGGTATAGAAAGACACTTGAATGCAGATAGTGAGGAACTGTCAATTCCATGCTTTCAGCTACCTAATAACACTGCAGTGGAATATTTTTACCAGCTTTCTGTTTTGGTTGGCCAACAGAACTCTTCTACACAATGTTCCTATCAGAAAGTGGATGGATTTTACAGACAGAGTAAAGGAGAAATGCATTGTGGTGATGGAATTACACCAACAAATGACTCCTTCCATGAATACTGGAATTCGAACATTACTGAATGGCTTAACAAAATGGACTTTAGCTACAATACTCTTGCAGCTATGGACTGTTCTGAAGCTTATCAAGGTATGATTTACAAGTTAAGCAAAATGACTAAATATAGAACTCTGTTACTTGATAATACGCACCTAAAAGAATGTGTTAACAGAAACGAAGCCCCAAAGGGTTTAAGAGTTTGCAAATATCCCAAAAGAGTAGAACCTGGCACTGAATCTCACAAAGAATTACTTTAAATTTTTAATAACTATGGCATTAATACAGTTAATGCCATTGTTAAGAACAGTGAGAAAATGTTGTTGCCAATATATGATGACATTATACAACTCAATAATTTGATTCAGAAAAATTTTTTGTTTACTTAAAAGAACAGAAAAGGAAATATTTTTCAGCGTTACAAGAGATTGATTATAAACTGGATAAATCAAAGAAACAAAAAGCAGCTAAACTTGAAAGAGACAAAAGGGAGTATTTAGAAGGGAAAGCTTACCAGCCATCTAAGTTTTTTTAAGAATAATTCACTTGCTGATGTTTTCAATCACAGGTTTAATGCTGCAGATACTGACAACAATAGGGGTGGGGGGCAGCAGTAAGAAGTTAATAATGAAGATGAAATTCAGTTTAATTTGCATGACCCTTTAGAATTTCCCTCCTTAAGGAGGTCAGATCGAATAAGGAACAGGGAAATGAGGGGGTCAACAGAGGGTATTACTACAGGGGCAACAACAGACAATGGAGAGGAAGGGATTAAAAGGGAAGAGGAAGGAACTAGATATTTTAAGTGATGTTAACTCTGAGCTAATTACTTGTGATGGAATCACTTACACTTTTAACAAATTTAACATTTACAATTATAGTAGTTTGTAGTTAATGCCTGCCCATTTTTCTTTACTTTCCAAGGGATCTACCTTTGCTCCTACCCATAAGACTGATTTAAGTGAGGTTTTGATAGACCTTAGATCATTTTTAAGGAAAATAAATCTTTCTATTATGTTTGAAAACCAAGGGGGAAATTAACCCAGTTCATTCAAAAATAAAAGTACATACAACCCTCCCCTGCACCTTCTTTTGGCAAATTGTGAGACTTTAGTTGAGCATGACATAAGGACATATTTAAGTAAGAACAAAATAATTCCATTTAACCTCCAGCAAGATGAGAGGACAGTCCTTAATAAACTTAGGGCTAATAAAGAAATGAAAATCATGAAGCCTGACAAATGGAGAAGGGTGGTCATAATGGACTCCTGGATATACCCAGGTAAAATGTTAGAATTGCTTAATAGTAATTCCAGGTACATGCAGATATCCAAAAATGAAATAAATATGGCCTACAGGAAAATTGATTTGGCCTTGGATGACAATTTTTTTACAGCAGAGCTTCGACAAGATATTATATGAATTTTTGAGCAACTCTAGGCGTGGCCTTTTTTCCCATAAATTTTCAGGATACCTAAGGTTCATAAAAACTTTAATGATCCACCCCTCAGACATATAGTGACAGCTTGAGCCCCACAAACATATCCTTTAGTGGTATATGTAGATAGAAATCTAAAATTTATACCATCTTTAAATAACATCTCTTGGTGGATTCATGGGAATATTTGGTTAAAATTTCTGACAAATATTATGACCCTGATGTGCTTTTTGTTACAATAGACATTCAAGATTTGTTTTCAGTGATTCCTCACTCAATTGTCTTAGAATGGGTGTCAGAAGTCGTTATTAGAAACAAATATTTATGTAACACACAGCTGTGGTTAGTTATGGAAATGGAAATATTAGAACTGGTGTTCAACAACAATTTTGTTTTCTACAAAGATGAGTAGTATAAACAGACCAGTGGCATTGCCATGGGGGCAGCATGTGCCCCCCATTTGCACATTTGGTGTTATTGAAGTGGGAGTAGAATTACCTGTTTAGTTGACTACACTGTTCCAAAATGCTAGTGTACTTATTTTGGATGACATCTTTATTCTCTGGAGAGGTAATAGGAATGAAATAGATGACTTTGTTACCTACATAAATCAAACTACAGAATTTTTGAGAGTTACTTATAACATTGGAAGAGAGGAAATAAGTTACTTGGATGTAAAATTAGAGAAAGATTTTATTAACCCTAAATTTAAATAGAAGAATTATAGGAAAAGTAATTTTATTAACGTTTACCTACATTACACAAGTAACCATCCCTTCCACCAAAAGAGAAGTATCATTAAAGGGCAAATGGTGAGTATTGCCTATATGACATCTAATATAGAAGACATAGAACAGGAACTAATTTTTGTGGCCCAGATGTGGCCTGTTAAATATGTTGGACTTCTTTTCAAAGTGTGAGCAAGGCCATTGATGAGGGCAAATCTGTGCACACAGCATACCTCGACTTGGCAAAGGCTTTCGACACTACCCCACATTCAGAGATTACCAATAAACTTAAACTGAATGTAAACCCCTTCATTGTAAAATGGGTTGCCAACTGGTTCAGAAACCAGACACAATATCAAAGTGGGTGACTCCACATCAACCAGCAGACCTGTTACTAGTGGGGTGGCACAAGGGTAAGCACTGGGCCCTTTTCTATTTGGTAGATTCTTCTCAGAAGTTCAGGTTAAAACTAAAGGGTTGTGGCTGATCAAGTTTGCAGACGACTGCAAACTAGGTGCAATCATTGAACACCCATAGGATGTCAGTATACTCCAGGAGGGTCTCACACAGACCAACAACAGGTGTATTAGCCACGGTCTCAAACTGAATGCAAATAAACGCATCATCATTCCCTTTGGAACAAACAATGTCCCTTCACACTATCAAACCAATAACAATACCCTAAGTACCCATGAAGTAGTAAGGAACCTGGGATCACAAGTTGACTGCAACTTTAACTTCAGCAACCATGTGTCTACCATTGTAAGGAAAGCTTTCCACGTAGCTCACTTGATTAGTAAAGGCAACACATTGAGAGCAATAGAAGTTATAACCCCCTATACTTGGCACTAATCGGGCCCATAATTGAGTATAATGCCCCATTCGGTATATACTATACTAAGCACCTACAGCGATTAAAGGGACCTCAGAGGTGTCTGACAAAGAAGATCAAGGGCCTCCAGCATGTGTCTTACATGACCAGCTAAAGTCCCTGTTACTATACTCCTTATCATATAGACTTCTTAGGAGATACTTATGCCTGGCCTACAGAGCAACCCAAGACCCAAATCTAATGAACTTACTGCATATCCATAAATCAAATGGGTCTAGGGCTACGCATTCCAGGGACTTAAATATGGCCTGCGACTTAAATGGGACATGCTGGAGGGACAGATTCATCTCCCAGCACCTGCCATGTCTTTGGAACAGTCTACCAATTCATGTGAAACAGAACACCTGTATGACAATGTTCAAGAGGAACCTGGATGAGTGGATGAGGCACCATAAATTCTTACCAAGGATACCACTCACAACCGTCCTGGACATGAGCAATCATCACTAACTGCAATCTTGGGTATTGACTAGTACCGCTACAATATTACACTGGGTTGAAATGGCTAGGCTTAAAATGACCTACGGATCGATAGCCTAGTAATCTCCTATGGTCCTATGTTTATTGAGCGGGGCTATCCAGAACTGATGGTTAAAAATGTGAAGGAAGAAATTGAAAAAGGGTGGGGTATAAAATATATCCTATTACTTGATTCCTCTGATTTCACCAAAATAAGTAATGGCCAAGGCCATGATAACCCCACAATACAGGACCTGCAGCTACTTGATGGTAGGAGTACTGCCCAAAGTGGACCAAAGGATGATTCCACAAGGTCCTTGATTTTTAGGTATGGCTCTGACACCAAAGAAATCCAAAGAATTATACAGAAATATTGTCATATTGTTTTCTGCAATGCCTACCAGACCTGATGTTTTCTCCAGATACCCACTTTTTGGGTAAAAAAGTGGGCCCAGTATAAAAAAAAAAAATTTACTTGCAGAGGCTTCTAAGAAACAAGGTTGTAAGAACCCTCTTGGGAAAGTGGGGGCTTTAAGTATGGGATGTGTAATCAATGTAAACACATGGCCCATAGACAAGAAATCCAGTTAAATACTTAGGTGGTGCAGCGGCAGCGTTGTTGCCTCACAGCAAGAGGTTCTCCTGTTCAATTCTCGGCTGGAGTGCTTTCTGTGTGGAGTACTGTCCTAACGGGAGATTTTTATTTTGAGTGTTAGAGCAAACTGAACCATACCCGAGGGGTGGACAATAGGAAACTTTATTGGAGTGCCATGAATTGTTATGGCAAATGCAGTTAAATGCAGAGAAACCTTAAGGACTTAATGGGCAGTTACAAGTGGTGTCCCACAAGGCTCAGTCCTGGGACCTCTCTTGTTCGATATATATTTCTCGGAGGTACAGGCCAACACGGAAGGACTGTGGCCAACCAAGTTTGCAGATGACTGCAAACTGGGCGCCATAATTGACTCTCCAGCCGACACAAGCATCCTCCAAAAGGGCCTCATAGAAACAGACAACTGGTGCCAGAGCCATGGCCTCAAGCTAAATGCCAAAAAGTGTATAGTCATCCCCTTTGGCAAAAACAAAGTGCCCACAAATTACCACATAGGTGGTAATCCATTAAGTACAGAAGAAGTAATTAGGGACCTGGGGATCCAAGTTGATAGCAATCTCTCATTTGACAACCACGTGGCCAAAGTGGTTAGAAAAACATTTTATATAGCCCACCTAATCATGAAGGGATTCACATCTAGATCAGGGAGGTCATCGTGCCTCTTTACTCATCCCTCATCAGGCCCATAATTGAGTACAATGCCCTTTTGGGATGTACCTTACCAGACACCTGCAGCAACTGGAAAGACCCCAAAAGTACCTCACCAAGAGGATCAAAGGGCTTAAACAGATGCCATATACTGCCCGGTTAAAGAAACTCCAGCTCTACTCAGTGGCATACCGCCTGTTCAGAGGCAATCTGTGCCTGACGTATAAAGCCATGTCCAACCCGGAATTAATGGACATGCTGCACCACAGAAAATCCAAATCCCATCGAGCTACGCGCTTGAGAGACTTGAACCTCAGCACTGAAATAAATAGGACATGCTGGAGGGACAGATTCATAACCCAGAGGCTCCCTTCACTCTGGAATAAAATCCCAGTCCAGGTTAGGCAGAGTCCCTCATTGACTCTCTTCAAGAGGAATCTTGATGAGTGGATGGGAGATCGTAGGTTTACCCCGGGTATCACTTCTGTGTCACTGTTAGACAGAGGCACAGTATACTAACCTCGAAAAAGGGCATAGCAAAATAAATTTAAAATGGGTGGCGAAAGCCAAACACATTCTGGCTAGGCTTATAAATGCCCTAGGACAGATAGCCTAGTATGAACCTATGAACTTTCGCTGGGTCCTGTATTAAAAATGAGGCCTGCTAAGTTGTAATGGAAAATGCATACAAGTTCTGTTTCAAATGAAAAATTGTTTTAGGCATAGGTGGGAAGTGTGAAAATGCTGTTTGTATGTTTTTAAAATCATGTGCTTTTATTAATATTATTTTGTATTAATTTTAACAATACTAGTTTGGATTTTGTAATGGCAGGAAATGATGTAAAATTTTTGTCCAATGATTGTTCTTTATTTGTGGAAAGTGTTATTTGTGGAAAGGTTGTCCTCCTACGAGAAACAGTATTTATGTTTTCGAGCATGCACGTTCAGCATTCAACTTTTTGAAATCTGATTACGTTTTGTCAATAATTGATGTGATTTTTTTTTTTCAGCACTGATTATGTTACATATACACATTTGCACACACACACACACACACACATATATATAGAGAGATGAAATATATCTATACAAGAGAAAGACAAGATATATAGATATGCATATACATATAAATATAAATATGTAACACTACACAGAATCTTGTTCAACTTGAATGAATCACAGAGTCATGAGACTGTAGAGCCAAAGTCAACATTATTTGTCTCGGTCCCCTTCAATAACACACATCACACCAAATGACATTTGATGACCTTTATTAGATTTCCATAACATAGCTTTGATCACCAACTTTATTAATTACTACTATTCATGATATAATTGATACTAGAATACAGCATAACATCCTTGCAATGTTAATCAGGGCAGCGTACCTACTCACCCTGCCCCAGTAAGCAGCGTCCATACCTCTACTCATAGGTTCATAGGTTCATAGGTTGGTACTAGGCTATCAGCCCTAGGGCCTATACAAGCCTAGCCATAACAATTCCCTGGCTATTTCTTCCCACATTATTTACTTTCCTGGACCCCTGTCTAGCAGGGTGACTGACGTGATCCCTGGGGTGAATTTCCTTTCTCCCATCCAATCGTCAAGGTTCCTCTTGAAGAGGTCCAAAGAGCCACTCTGCTTGTCATGTATGGGCAATCTATTCCAGAGTCTGGGGAGTCTCTGGGTCAGGAACCTATCCCTCCAGCATGTTTTGTTTATTGTGATGACAAGGTTTAGATCCCTGGAGCGTGTAGCTCTGAGGGATTGGGATTTCTTTAAGTGTAGCATGTCCAACAGCTCTGGGTTTGACATGGCCTTGTATGTTAAGCAGAGATCGCCTCTGAGTAGACAATATGCGACAGAGTATAGCTGGAGTTTGTTAAGGCGGTCAGCGTAGGGCATCTGCTTTAGGCCTGTGATTCTTTTAGTGAGGTATTTCTGAGGCCTTTCCAGTTGTTGCAGATGTCTTGAGAGGTACATACCAAATGGGGCGTTGTATTCTATAATGGGTCTAATGAGGGATGAGTACAGTGGGACAATGACCTCCTTTTTTCTGGATGAAAATCCCTTCATGATGAGGTGTGCCACGTAGAAGGATTTCCTGACTGTTGTGGCGATGTGGTTATCGAAGGTGAGACCACTGTCCACCTGTGTCCCTAAGTCTCTTATCACACTTTCTGTGTTTAGTGTACTGCCACCTATATGGTAATTCATGGATACATGTTTTTTCCCAAAGGGGATAACAATACATTTCTTGGCATTGAGCTTGAGCCCATGGCTCTGGCACCAAGCATCTGTTTCTGTAAGGCCCTTTTGTAGAGTATCCACATCATTTGGGGATTCAATAATGGCTCCCAGTTTGCAGTCATCTGCAAACCTTGTTAGCCAGAGTCCCTTAGTGTTGAACTGTACTTCAGAGAAGTAGATGCCAAACAAGAGCGGCCCCAGGACTGAACCCTGAGGTACTCCACTTGTCACTTGTCTGGAGCTGGATTTGGAGTCGGCTACTTTTACAGTGTGGGTTCTGTCAGTAAGCCATTTAGCAACCCATTGGGTGACATAGGGATTAATGCCCAACTTAGTAAGTTTATCTATGATTCCAGAGTGGCGGATGGTGTCAAAGGCCTTGGCAAGGTCTAGATAGGCTGTGCGGACCACCTTACCCTTGTCCATGGCTCTGGAGACTGATTCAAAGAAGTCAATCAGGTTCAGGAGACAAGATCGGCCCTTCACAAACCCAAACTGGATGGGGTCCAGTGTTTGAAGGTTGCCAATGTCTTTGTTTATAAGTTCCATGATAATACGCTCCATGGCCTTGCAGATAAGGCTTGTCAGACTGATGGGACGGTAGTTTCCAGGATCCAAGGTGGATCCCCCTTGTGGATTGGGATAACTGTAGCTCTGCGCCACTCAGTGGGCACGAAACCTGAGGTGAGGCTATGATTAAACATGACACTTAGGTGAGGTGCCAGTTCATATTGTAGTTCATGTAGTACACAGCCCGGGATGTCATCTGGTCCCATGGATGCTGTATTCTTGGCTTTAGAGAGTGCGTTTTGTACCTGTGTGGCCGTTATTACTGGAATTTGGCAATCTTCCGGTATTGAGATGGGCCATTTAGGGGTGAGAGGGGTGAAGTTGGCACTGAATCGATCTGCCAGGATATTGGCAATATCCTTCGGATCAGTATATTTAATACCATTCTGTTTTAGCTCAGAGCAGATCTGAGCATTGCCATTTAGATTCTTGACATAGTTATAGAATGCTTTGTGGTTGTCTTTGGAATCTTTGGCAATTTTATTTTCGTAACTAGCTTTGGAGGATTTTATGAGGCATCTCAGTTTCTTACTGAGGCTAGTAAGGGAATTTTTTGCATCCTGGGATTTTCCTCTTTTCTGCAAAAGTTTCTTCCTTTTGTTGTAAAGTTTGTTTATGGCAGGGGACCACCAGATTGGCTTCCTTTTTTGGATGAGAGCATTTTGGTTCTATTTGGGATGGCACGATTCATGCATGAGTGGATGTGCTCATACAGTGCCTTAGTGTAGGATTCAGCAGTTGAACTTTCAGTTCCCGTCTGCATGGGTGTCATGAAGTTTGCCACTTCTGACTTGAGTAGCATGAAGTTGGCTTTGGAGAAGTTTTTATGGTGGTTTCTTTACTGGGGGGGGGGGGGGGTGGGATGTGGATGTTAAGGGTGATTAGCTTATGGTCAGACCTGACTAACGAGGGGGTGACCATAGGTATGGAGCATTGATTTCCCATGTTGGTAATGACCAGGTCTAGGATATTGGAGCCCCTGGTGGGACTATGGATTAGTTGATCCAGGGCGTTGGAATTTATGAATTCCAAGAACCGTTGCGCAAAGGTGTTGGGACATGAGTAGTTTTCCCAGTTAATGGCAGGATAGTTAAAATCACCCAGTATTAGGGTGTTTGGTGCTATCTTAATATTTTCCAGTATGTTTAGAAAGATGTAGTGAGAATCTTGGGGTATGGTGGGGGATCTGTAGCAAGCTACAATTTGGATTGCAGTCTTACCTAGTGTTAGTTGCACTTGGAGAATTTCAGACACATTGTGTTGGCCAACTAGCCTGGTGGTGTGAATATCCTTGGTGAATATTGACACTCCTCCACCTTTAGTGTTTCGGTCCTGGTTTGGTGGCCGAAAAGTGTGGTAAGAGTTGTAGCCTGGTATTGCAGGGGTGCTCTCTGGAGCCTTGAACCAGGTCTCAGTTACTGCACAGATATCGATGTTCTCTATTTTTAGGAGTGCCTCAAGAGAGTGCATTTTGAGGTTTAGACTTCTAGCATTGAGTAGCATTACCTTCAGATTTTGCATGCTTGTACCTGTTACGGTGGTGGTTTTGTCCTTTGAAGTTTGCCTAAAAAGGCACTATAGGGGTGGCAAGAGCCTTAGCCAGTAACCTGAATCCCAGGGGCGACAGGTGCAGACCATCTCTGGCAAAGCATCGTGGTCTGTCAATCATGTCATCCCAGGCAGACAGATACTGGATCCCCTTTGAATGACACCATAAGCTCAGCCAATTGTTGAAGTCAATCATTTTATCCTTATATTGTGGTATCATTCTGGGCGAAGGCAGGATGCTACTCAGGGCTAGGGTCATACCTGCCTGGGCCACATGATCCGAGAGCTCTTCCATGTCTCTTTTCATGTAGTCCAGGGAGGTACGTCTCAAGTCATTCACTCCAACATGGACAATGACAGAGTCATATTTGTACTTGTTGTGGAGTGACTTGAGTGCATGCGTTATGTGGCGGATCCTGGCACCCGATAGGCAGCTGACTGTAATTTTCTCCTTATTCAACCTGGTGAGAGGGACATCAGTGTGCCGGACTATAGAGTCACCTATGACTAAAGTGTTAGGTACATTGTCTTGCCTTAGGGGCTGTTGCTGGGTGGCACACTGGTGTTGTGAACTATGTGACACATTGGTTGTGATTGGTGTTTGTTTGCGTTTCAGCTTCAGAGGTCTTTGTTACTTGGGCAGGTTACAGTTAAGGGCCTCTGCATACGTGGATTTAGTGTTGCTATATGTGGGTGTTGGTGGTGCGGGTTTAGAAGGGCTATGTGTTGCTTGAGGTGTAGTGTGGGTGTTAACCTTCTCCTCTTGACTGTTTAGCACAATCTTGGGTGGAGAGAGCTTTGCTTCCATTTTGGCTATGTAAGTGCATCTCTCACAGGTTGTAGTGTTGGGTGGTAGGAGGAGAGGGTTGTCTGTGTACATGAGACAATTGCTGCATTGCCCCAGTATGCCCAGATTCACCAGGTGGACAGGAGAAATCACCGGAAGCTGACCCTTGGACATGCCTGGTTTGGGGCTTTTTTTTTCTTTGTAAAGTATAGGAGCTGTTTCCTTAGCAAGGTACTTTGCAATTATAGGCTGTTTAGTGCCTACTATTAATTTCTCCTTGTTAACAAGGAGAGTTCAGTGTTTGTATGAGTTTAAGGCTTCCTAGTGCTTTCCAGCAGGTATTAGAGAAAGTGCTAGTCACAGGGATGCTTAAAGGTAAGATTGAAAAGAATGCACTCTGCAGTGTGCACTAGAGAAGTTAGATGTGAAAGTAGGTAACTTGAGTTTTACCTGTTTAAAAAGTTAAGGTTTAGTGGAGAGTTACTATTTTTAAAACAGCAAGATGGATTGAAAGGGGTGGTCACTTTTGTATTTTGGTACTACGGAATACTGTAGGATGGCCAATAAATTTAAATAATTGAAGGGGTGGGATTTCAAAAATGATGATTTTGTGATTACTCACATAAGCCAGTGAAAGTAGAGAGAAATGAGATATACTCACTTTACTTATGAAGCAGCAACCCGTCTCACTTCATACACCATTCATTGTAATGTTAATCAGGGCAGCGTACCTACTCACCCTGCCCGACAAGCAGGGTCCATACCTCTGATCCCTTACTTTACCTATGAAGCAGCGTCCCAACTCACTTCATACACCATCCATTGAATTACCATCCACCAAATAAACACCATCCTTACCTCGGCTTGCCTATCTATTCAGCAAGCTTCCTCCAACTACTCATTTCCTTTCCCCAGATCCTTGAAATGAACATCCAGACATCAGAGGGGGAACAGAAGAGGGCAAGCCTATCCCTCTTCTCTGCCAACCAGCCTGACCAAGCTGTTCCCCCTCCCTTCTACCCAAAATTGTTCATCCACTTCCCACAAAGGGAAGGGTCAAGCCAAACATAATTTGGTGTACCATAATTACCTGGACACTACCAGCCCTTGGCAATTACCTAATGCTTACCAAAGCTTCACTGCCACTGGAGCAAGAATACTCAACCCCAATCACCAACACTACCAGACCCCTAGCAAGGAAGACCCCAGCTAACAATACAATGTGAAATTCAATTCTGATACTCCCAACAATTTCAAGCAAACAAGACATTACCTTGTGAGTACATATTCAGCTGCACTGCTGGAAAACCAAACTTTTCATCCCCTCCATCAGCTGCCACATTCCTCAGTCTTCAATCTTGCCTGTTGAGTCCACATTCCTTTCGCCCATCACATAAAATCCACTCTGCACATCCCATCTGCCACCTCAGTGATCTATACAGAAAAGGACAAAATTAAATCCTCTAACATGTAGAGAAGGCTCCACCTTATACCCAACTATTCCAAATTATAGCCACAGCATTTCAGGACTGCATCTGCAAGAAAGAAAAAGACAGGTAAATCATCCAAAATACATAACCACATTCCAAGCCATCTTCAAGGACATCCTATCCTGCCAGCCCAGGAAGCAATGTACCACCGCCACTCACCTCTATGGCAAAGCAGCCATAACTGAAGCTATGCTTCCAATGACCCTATCAAATACCCAATATAAATTTAACCATCAATCGAGTATGTTAAAACTAACCCCCCTCCATGAAGGGATCTATCAGTATCCACAACATGAGTAACTTTGCGATTCCAGAACACATCAATCAGCGCCCTAAATATTGGCTAATAGCTTTCAATTGTTCACAAAATATGCACATTTTAAAATTTTTTACTGTTTGTTTAATTTGCAGAAATACAAGCTGTGTATAGGCTGTTAGAGGTGTGACATTCCACACCACCTAGGTGTTAGTGAGGTAGGTCAGCCCTGAACCACTCACCATTATATTAAACACCAGTGTTAAATCTCCAAATGTGTAACACCCACACCTCAGCGACCAACCCTTTAGTTTATCAGTGTCAACTCCCCTCCCCCTTTCCAGTTACCACGTCCTTGCTTTACCTTACTTCCTTTCCATCATAACTGTCTAATCCCAGCAGAATTATCCTTGTACCTATCTGCCTAATCACAAACCAGCAGGTGTATTAGTATGAATAAGACTGCTTCAGCAAACTGCATTTGTACATACTATCCCGGCCCATTGTAATAATAAAACAAGAAAGCCAATATGGCCAGTTTATTTCAAGTTCAACAGCCAAACAAAATATAAAATTTTCATAAACATTCACACCCGAAACAAGTACCATGCCATAGAAAAACTCTGGCACTCTGCATCCTGCTGTGTGAGAACCCCAACTACAACATCATTCAAAGGCACTGCACACCTTCCTTCAACACTTGATCTACCCCCACCAAGGAAAGCCAGCAGAATATATATATATATATATATATATATATATATATATATATATATATATATATATATATATATATATACCAGATAAGATTTCACTATCTCCATCTCTATCAGGTCAGTCTGCAAAATGTGCCTGTTTAAGTAGTACACACAAATTCAACCATTACCCAGCTTGACCTTATCAGCAGCTCCAACTGGAATTATGGCATGAAACAGATAGCAAGCTTAGTCAACATAGTAAAAGGGATGAAAAATGCATGATTAATCTCTATGTGATATCAGTTAGACCAGTTATACCATATAATTACTTCTATGAGTACACTGTAGGTCAGCTTAGAAGTTTAGAATCTGTTCAGAGGAGATTTATGAAAAAATACTACATAACTTAAGTTACATGAACATATGTAAGAGGCTTTGACATTTTGGTGAAACAAAATTCACGTTAATTATTAATGCATCTGGCATGCGCAAAAAGGAACCATTCAGCTGGACATCCCATAGCCCGCGAAACCATTCATGGCTGTTGTTCAGCACAAGTTCACCACCACAGGAAAGAAACAAACATCCTCAAATGTGGCCCAAGCAACCCAAAAACAAGGACCAACCAAAAAAAAAAAAAAAAGTTCCAAACAAACTCAGCGGACACGGGCGGTGCAACTATAAAATAAAGTGAATACTCCCCTAAAACAAAACTGTTACAAGATGAGCACCTGCACAATGTACACATCACGAACCTTCAGTCCTGATTGTTAATCTCCTCCTACCCCTCGCCCATGGATGGAACTTCACCCAAAGAATCGTATTCATTGTAGTTGCCCTTAGGAGACGCCATGTGTACTGGTACCCGGATGCACCTCAAGTCTGCGAAAGCAAGCAAACGCCCCTTATGCTTATCTCTACAGCTATACTTATATGCAGAAATGTTTTTTTTTAAATAGATCAAATAGCAGCTACCTGCTTCAATGGGGGGGGGGCAAAAACAGCCCATGAGTAACCACTGTACCACACATGAGCAGGGAGTCACAGAGTGACATATTGCAGCCCGTGAAAACTAGTCACAGCTTGTCCCTTGTGCGGAAAAACTGTACCTCCTGTGCACATCAGCCAAACTAAGGCCCAAAACAGGGACTGACCTCAAATATGCTTTGCACCACCCAGAACTCAGCCATTCCCAAACACGAACGCACAAACCCAGAAAAGTGTGATTACAACATTACTCAACAAATGGACACAAAATTCGGGAGGACTAACAGCACAAATTTAGAAACTAACCAATGGCAGCCCCAACAAGCCGCTCTCTGCACATTCCGCAACAGTCCAACACCCCTCGCAGCCACCTTCCACAGAAGTCTACACTCCGTTGAGGAAAAGTATCCCACATGTTCCACTGCACCAATCGCCTTCCAACCATGACAGAAAGCTGGTACCACCACCAAACATCCCTCCCAACCACTTAGAGCCAGAATTCTGGACAAAGCCATGAATAATGGGGGGAGGGGAAGCAAAGGTCCAACAATAGGGACACTATTTAACTACTGCTCTTACAAACTTAGAAAATGGATAGCAGTACAGTAAAGGTTTTAGTAGCATGATTTTTTTTTTTTTGTAGGGTATGAATTTTTCTGACTTCACTCTTCAATAATTTGCCAATGATTCATCAGAAAACAAAAAGGGGAGACTCCATGCTCCTACCCAAAGAAATGATTACAGAAGCACACCAGGAACAGAAAAGGCACTCCATGCTGTCACCCAAAACTACTTCTCCCCATTCCAGGTCAAGCCTCTGGCACTTTTCACACTGTTTTCTGTTCACAGTTTCATGAGAAAGTCTAGGCATTAAGTGAAACTCTGTACAATTTGAGAGTATGTCTGCAAATCTAACCCCCAATGAGACACCCAAACAAATGGCCTCCCTTTTCCTTCCTTTCTGCTTTTCCCACATGCCCAATAGCTTAACAACACAAGTTCAATGAGGGCAGAACGCTAAGCTGACAAACCGGCCAACCTTCCATAAGGTACCTGACCCGAACCAATGCCCAACCACCTAAAAGACAGATCCCCAACATTGCTCCAATCAACCTAAAAAGGTGCCAGTGCAACAGGGCTGGGTTAACGTACCTTTTTTTTTTTTTTAAGGTTACCATGACAGCCAGAACACCATGAGAAACTCCAATGCCTTAGAGGAATACCAATTTATGACATTTATGTGGACAACAAATTTCTGAGAACAACCAAAGAGAAAATAAGGTACTGATGACTCCCAAGAGACTTCGGACCTCTCCCTCGCAGCCATTACTGCTTAATGCGCATGCACAGCACCCGACTGTTGCTGGCTTTGTATCTCAGCAATCGAAAATGTGCGCTTCTCCCAACTCCACAAATAACTTAATAAACTCAGCCAACTGCCATTAGAGGATGACAAGGAGACCAAGTACCTCCGCAGATTAGTGAGCATTTAAAAGAAAGGATCCCTTGCCTCCCAACTGCATGATTCCCCACTTTTGCCGTCTGATGAGTGAATGTTGTATTGCTCCTATAAACCTTAAAAAGGAGCTGTCAGCCATGCTTCTTTTTTTTTTTTTTTTTTATATACGAGTGTTAACCGTGTCGGCCATTACTTCTTAATGCGCATGCAATACGAGTGGTAACCGGGGAAAGGCATGTTGTTCCCAAGGCCTTCTGTGACTCTCTAGCCATAACTCGCGGTGCCTCATGGCATGAAACCACCCCCAAACCACACTGCATACCCAATCCCCCTACCACCAGGATCACCGAAGCTAACCCCCTACATTCAACAACTGTTCTCCACCCCCTTAAGGAGAAAGCGAATGGAAGGAATTGAAAGATTTTAGTAATGCCAACTTATTTATTCCTTTGGTATGGCTCAAACATCTCATAATTTAACTACAAGGTAACATTGTAATGTTCTCCTATAAATAGCCACCCACTAAGCTAGTCTACACCATTCCTCATGATCCCTAAAATTGAATTGTTGCAGCTTGGAACCCCAATGTAGCAACAGCCCCATTATGACTATAACAGACTTAAACCTAAGTAAGAAAACAAAATACTAGACCCCCATAATTACCTCATTCTTGTAGCAATACTCCCCCAAGGCCTACCTTACCAGCAAGGTTCTTACAGGTCATCAGGGATGTAGAACTGCTCTGAAGCAAGTTCACGCCAAATGTGACTGCTTAACCCAACTACAGTAGACTAAACCTCTTAAGCCCCTCCCCATCATTATCTCACTTCCTCCCAACCATCCCTGCCTCCACTTAACCCTGTCACCTCCCCAACCCACTTAATTCCCCTTAATATTAACCTACCCCCCACCCATGAAGATGTCCCAGGACAACTTAGTTTGTGCCAAACTTCATTAGTAACTCAGAATACTGACTATAACTTAAATCCAGGTTAATCATAAAAAACATATATCTGAAAAATGTTTGCCTTGGGAACAAGCCTCTGTACCCTGATATCAAGGCCACTACTCTGCCCTGTAGACACTAAGTACTCTACCCTGTGCACACTAAGGATTTTGCCCCATGCACACTACTTAATTCTTCTGCCTCCAGTATCACACAGCCTTAAAGATGGTTATGTATTGCTGTATATTTGCAGATTTTTTGTTGAAGGTGTTAAGAGTTATCACTGGTGCATGTGTTACAGTGTGAAATGTGTGTGGAGAATAGTATTTACATGTTTGTGTGTGTATCTGTATCACAGTATTTTTTGTGTAAAAATCCATGTGTCTGAATGCCAGGAATGTTGGCATGTGACAGCAGGCTATAGCTGGTAGTGTGAGATTGACAGACATTGAATTTAAGAAAGTATTTCCTTTTCCCCAGTGCTCCACTGTTGTGTGATCTTTGGATTGATATGTAAAAAGCTGAGATTGTGTGTGGGCTCAGGGGCTTTTCCCTGAATAGAAATACATATTTCATGTATTTTAGATTTAATTTCCTTTCCTTTGTTGAGTGTTGTAGTTGACCAGTTTTTACAATGATTTGTTAGTTAAGTGATAATTAATGCATTAGTCTGTGTGCCCAAGCACGTGCATGAGAGTATGTGTGTGAGTATATGTGCATGTGTGTGCACAGTATCAATCACATTTTTTCAAGAACGCTATTAATAACAGAATGTGTTCTGTACTCCTGTGCAGAGTAAGTTGTTGGCAGTTAATTAGGTTGGTTGTTCATTTACTTAAGTTTTGTGAAGACTATAATGTATGTGTGGAAAATAGCAAATGCAAGCTTTGCCATTTTTTGCATAAATGCACTGTGTATGTATATATATATATATATCTATATATATATATATATATATATATATATATATATATATATATATATATATATATAGAGAGAGAGAGAGAGAGAGCAATATATATATATATATATATATATATATATATATGGAAACACTTTATAACCTCGAATTACTGAAATGTCAAATTTCAGTATCTCGAGACTATAAAGCCAAATGTTAAAAATAGTGAAAGGTCATAATCGCAAACTCGAATATATGTCGAATTTGCGGTTATGACCTTACGCTGCGTAATGTCCAGGATTGTGTTTTGATGGTGCGCGGTGCCATGTGTGGATGTAGGTGTTATGTCAGGTAAGTGTTTTCTAAGGGTTTTGAGTGGGAGTTAGAGTGTGTGTGAGTGTGCTGATGTGTTTGATGTGTGTGTGAGGGGTCGGAGAATGTGCATGTGTGAGTTGTCTTTTGTTTTGTGTTTGTGCGATCTCGGAGTTAGTATATATAAGTAGGGGGGGTGTGGGGGGTGCAGCCTCCCACATGGGTGGTGCAGGGGTGCTTGCTCCCTGCTTATGTGTGTATGAGTTGTGTATGTGTGTAGTTTTCTTTGTTTATGTTGTGATGTGGGTGCTGTGGTGTATGTGTGGTATAGTGTGTGCGTTTTTTTCGGTGTTGTGAATTTCGCGTTTTTTTTGTGTCAGTGTTTTGTGGATTCGGTTTTATAGTCTCGAGATACTGAAATTCGATATTTCAGTATTTCGAGGTTATGAAGTGAATCCATATATATATATATATATATATATATATATATATATCTATATATATATATAAATAAATTATTTTTCCTTTTGTGAGGGGGGCTATATGCTAAACAATTTTTGTGCTCCCATTAGTTAACTGTGGAAAAATGACTTTGTATGTCATGTTTTGCTCATTAACAAATAAGGTCTATATTTATATACATGAAAAAATTATCATTTTATATAGGCTCAAATTCTGAATAATGTTATTCCCACAATATACCATTATTATACTTTTAATATTCACCTGTGTTAAATGAGAATAAATTGATTTTTCTGTTTTTTGTCAAAACTGCCTCTGCATGAAAGCATTCACATCCACATAAAGATCATCTTTTACATGAAGATATTTACTGAATATTATAGTGTTATATTACAATGTGTCTCCTTTACTTTTTATGTTCTCTGATTTTCCATGTGACATGTTTAGTACATAGACACTGAATGCTGAGGAGGTCTGTATTGGTATACAATTACTAAAATATAGCTATGTTCATCTTAAGTTTAATATGTATGTTTAGGTACATAATTCCTTACTACAACAATTTCGCTATGATCAATTTATGTTCAACTGAAGTTTTGTATTCTTACTTTTCTGGTAAATATATATATATATATATATATATATATATATATATATATATAGAGAGAGAGAGAGAGAGATAAAGCTATAGATAGATATGCAATTAGTTGCTACTACAGTTTAGCTTTGACCAACTTAAATTCAGTATTCTTAATTTACTTTAGCATATAGTCAGAGAATGTTAATGACAGTACAGGTATGTTTATTATGAGTTATTACCTCAGGGAAATGTCTTGGTAAATGTTACATTGCTTTCTAGTGTTAATCTGCTAGAATCTACTCTCTAACTTCAAAACCTAGGATATTTTGTTTTACTACACTGTAATGAAATGCTGCTTAATATGGATTAGATTCATGTTTAAATTGTTCTACTCTAGAATATTTACATTATTACACAGAAAGATATAGATGTATGTGTGTATATATGTCTCTCTCTCTATATATATATATATATTTTTTCCTTTGCTTTGCTCTGGAGACATGCATGAATGGGCGTATCTTCTTTGAAGGTTGTGTGTCAGGGCTGGCAACTCGGCACGTAAAAATCTACTGCCAATCATTAGCGGACCGGAGTTCCGCTGTGGCGACCCCTAACCGGGAAAAGCCGAAAGGCACAACAACAACACAGAAAGACTATACATCTGCATTTATATTCTAAAGTACTATGTGCAATCAGAACTTGTCTTCTATGTGAGCTATTAATTAATTATTTTCATGTCTTAATGTTACCATGTTTGGCCTGTGTCATGGCTAAAAAGGGTCCTCTGACCCACCCACCTACCTGCTTAACAAATGTAAAATAAATAAATAAGAACTGCTGCAGTAAATGACAGTGGATGCAACTTAATTTAATTGAGCTATGTACCCTAATGAATTGTGATAAGAGCTACAAACTAATGTCTTGTTAAAATCAATGTCTCCATCATTATGTAACTATATGCACAATTTTTAAACATTTAGACAATTTTTCCTACTCATGACCAAGCCACAACAGGTGTGAGTAAAACTGATACATGACCCACAGCATCTGTTATTACCACTCATAGCTGGATCTAGCACTAGGTGACCTAGGCATCTGCCTAGGTCCCTCTGGCTGGGAGAGGCCCTCTCTGGCTCAGAGGGCACCTGCTGGCCACAGCGCTGCCAGAACATTTACTTTTTTAATTAAAAAAAAAGTGTTCTTTAAGGGTGTTCTTCTTTAAGAATGCCCTGTGCATCAGTGCACCCCTGCACACACTTGTTGCTTCTGTCATCTGCATGTGTGTGTCCTAGTGTGCATTGACACACATACCTGATGATTTCCATATGCATGGAATTTGCATACATACTTGCTGACTGACAAATAAGCTGCGGTGGTGCAGCAGTAGCATTGTCGCCTCACAGCAAGAGGTTCTCCCATTCGATTCTTTGGCTGGAGCGCCTTCTGTGTGGAGGCTGCATGTCCTCCCTGTGGTCGAGTAGTTTCGAAAGACATGCTTGAATGGGTGTGCCTTCATTGAAGGTTGGGCGTCAAGCTGGCACCTCGGCACCGTAAAAATCTACTGCTAATCATTTAATCATTAGCGGACCAGAGTTCTGCTGTGGTGACCCCTAACCAGGAAAAGCCGAAAGAACAACAACAACAACTTGCTGCCTGACAAATGCAGCTGCCTGGGAAGTGGAAACACACTTGCACAATGGAACAATAGGTAACGTGTGTGTGTGTGTGTGCATGTGTGTGCGTGTGTGTGCGTGTGTGTGTGTGTGTGTGTGTGTGTGTGTGTGTGTGTGTGTGTGTGTGTGTGTGTTTGTGAAATGCCCTAATTAGGAACATACCTTCCAACTGTCCAAATTTTTCCCAGAAGGTCCATATTTTTGCCTCATGTTTTTGGACTTTTCTTCAAAAGTTTAGTTTTCTGTCAAATCATTGGCAAATCATTGAGGATTTAAGTCCCAAATAATGACAGACATTTGAATTTCAGGCTTCATACTCTTCAGAAAAGTCATGCTGATGCAAAATCTGTTATTCTATCAACTTTTAAGTTTGTAAGAACAATATTTAAAAATGTTTCCTATTTTAGGGCCTTTTCCTCCATTAAATATGGTTTTGTCCAGATTTCTTACTGTTAGAGGTATGGTTAGGAATAGTCGGCTGTTTAATTTGCTCAGGCTCAAACGTTGTACCTTGGTTATAGGAGACAAGATCCTGAATCCTCTACACCATCTACCAAACTACTCAATGCATTTTCAGAGAATTGAGTTTCAGTTTATTTTCAAAGACTTGTGAGCTTCATTGGATTTTCAAGGAATTCTGAACTTCAAGGGAAGTGAAGTTTACTGTTGCTCATGCGAAGTTTGTTTTCAATGTGCAACTGTTTTGTTTAGCAAATGATCATCACTATTGTGCTGTAGAAATTTAAATCAGGATTAGTAGCATAACAGGTAGCACACTTGATTTTGAAACAGAAGACTATGAGTTCTACTCCCACAGCCTGCAGATGGATTGCTGGTACTGTTTTGTACTTAATGGGGGGTGGGCTGCTGCAGTCCTGAGTGTGTCTTCCTTTGGTTGAGATGCCTATTAACTTTCTGTTGTCAGTTTGCCATCCATTCCCTATTGCAATATTACCAGCTTATCATGTCTTTATGTAACATAGGCAATGCATTTATCAAAGGCAGCAGGCACTGAATTTGTAGATGAAACACTGACATATTAATTTGTTTGCTAGCAGCAACCTCTTCATTAATTACAGATCTCTTTAATGAGGAATTATTCAGATGACTTTTTACTTCTGCAGAGAGTGTGCATATCAACTGATACTGGTGGATTATAATGGCAGACGTTTGGGTGGGCTTTTATGGTTGAAATGTTCTGAAATGGGCAGTTTTATCATTATTGGTTCATACATTTTGTTTAATTGGTTACTCAAAACTATACATTTAAAATGCATTCTAACCAGTGGTGTTTGATATATATATATATATATATATATATATATATATATATATATATATATATATATTTTTTTTTTGTTTTTTGTTTTTTGAATGTGGGTTTCAATGCTGCTTCAATGAATGTGAGTTTCAAGAGCAGAGAAGCTTATTGTTCATGCTAAGTCTGTTTTCATTGTATGACTGTATTGTTTTGTTTAGTAAATGTCTATCAGTGTTTGTGTTATAAAATTTTAAATAAAAGTTTTAAATTAAATTAAAATATCTGTAATTATTGTAGAAGTAAAGAAGAAAATAGTATGTACACTGACAGGTTTGAACAGTGTTTATGGTAACTGAGGAGAAATAGCCAAGTAATGAGACACTGGAATAGTACCCTGCCTAGGGCCCTGTTTCCCATAATCTGGCTCTGATATTACTACAGTAGGCCCTTTGTAACCTGTTGGAAATATTTTTGTCTCTCCACTTCTGCATAGCTCAGGTCACAGTATACGAGCTTCAAATTCTGCACTCATGCATTCATGTTATGGGTATAGAACATGGACTTTAGACTCCTGGTCACCATCACAGTTGGGTCAATACAGGAGTTGTATTTATTTAGCCATATACACCTTTTAAGCATTTGAATCTTTTTCTGTAATGAGCAAGCATGGCTCCAACTGGAGCTCAGTATGTACTTCCACAATGTCCCCACACCTAGTGAAGGATCCAGTAATGTACAAGCTCCATTAGCATGGAGAGATAAAGCCCTGACTATTACCCTGGAGACCCAAATTTGACATGATCTCAGGCAACTTTTGGAGTGAACATGAGGGAGGGAGGGAGGAATGACAAGGCTTACACCTTACAGGTATGTGTCATGTGCATTGTGAGCACACGCTCCATGGCAGAATAACCAATGAAGACCAGGGGTCATGTAGAAGTGCTTGTCTAAAAGGAGGGGCAGGTCCAGCTGATGATATCACATTTCGATGCAGCATGCATTGCAATGACTCATTGTATTACTACACTGTGGATGTAATGGAGCATGTGTGTGGGTGTTGCATAAAAGTAGAAAGATCAAACCACTTCTGATGGCTGGCTTGGTGCTGATTCCTTTCAATCATTTCTCATTTCACTGATTGGGAATGAATGAGCCAGTTGACTTGAGAGAGGATCTGATGGTCATTATGCAATGAGGACAAAAAAATCTGTAAAAAAGAAATGTAGACCCCTGTGTTGTAAGATAGATAGCAAAGTGGATGACAGGCAGAACCTAGGCAGATAAAGTAGCGAGTGCATTTCAAAAAAATAAATAAATAAAAAGGTGACTAGTGACAGTCCTTGGGACTCAGTACCAAACTAAATCTCTTAACATCTACTTCTTGGAGATCAAAACCACTAAGCCAGCCATATGGCTAAGTAGATTTGCCAATGACTTCAAGCTATGTGCTGTTATTCACATAGTATCTGATACTATGTCACTACAGCAGGGACTAAACATTCTTTGACTTCCATGTAACAGTAGAAATCAGGACCTCCTATCACAATTAATAACTAATGGTATCTACGTCAAAGCAAGTTCTCACTCTTCACTATACAATGCCATGGTCAGAGCAGTTATAGAATAAAATGCCCCTTTTAGTATTTATTTGTCTATCCAAACACATCATTCAACTGGAAAGACCCCAGAGGTTCCTAATTACAAAGATCACTAGACTTAAGACCCTCAGGTACCAAGACAGGCGTGAAGCTTTATCTCTGTATTCAGGCTCTCAAAGACTCTCCTCAATAATGATTTATGTCTAGCATTCCATGCTGCTAAGGACTTAATCCTTCTTGATTGCCTACACCTCAATAAAATAAATGGCTCAACAAGCACTCAACCTAGGGACTTGAATCTCCAGCAACAAATTAAAAAAACACGGGGGTCCAGATGTATTACTCAGTGCTTCCCCATCTCTAAAATAAGATTCTGTTACATATAAAGCACTGTTACTCTTGCTGTCTTTAAGGCAAATCTTGAAGATTTGATGTAGGCCTGTAAATGCATCCCAGGCCGGACTTATTTTTGACTCCTGTAGGTAGGATGAACCCTCAGAGAGTGGATATTAGCCCGTGGACTTAACTTTCCTTGTAAATTCTGGGACTCTATGAATCTGTAAAAGATCATAGAATTATCAGACATATCTTAAGAGAAGAATGAAGTAAATGGAGCCAACAGAAGTACTCTGAAGAGGGGCAGCCATAATAGACAGTACAAAGGTACAATGCGAGACAATAATATGCAAGCAACCACAGAACAGAGAAAGAAGAGAAGTTTTCATTGTGAAAAATGAATTTAATTGAATTTTCATTTTCTGATAAATGACTAGATGGGACGGGATAGGTAACATCTGTTATTTCAAGAAGGGCAAATTGCAAATGGAATGGTACAGCTTAAACTTATATTAGATATATAGATGGGTCTACTTTGGAAGCTCAGAGTTTCAAAAACTTTGAATATTATATGGTCGAGACCATAAGATCAAAGTTTTGAAACTTCAAACAGTTTAAAACGAAATTGCCATACAGTGTGAAACAGGAAATTTACCGTTTTCTTCACTGTAGTGCAATCTCGGAGTTGGAATATTTAATTAGCAGGGGTGTGGGGGTGCAGTGGGGCTTCCCCCCTGCATAAATGTAAAACAAAATTGTTTCTATTGAAATTTCAAACTTTCAAAACTTCAGTGGTAAGGTCTTCACCATATATGAAGGTGTGTGTGTGTGTGTGTGTGTGTAGTTATGCACTGCAACACTTCTATAAATGTATTACTTAAGCATATACACTGGTATTCATAAACAAAAGATTACATACATATAAATATGCCATATTTGTTTCAAGAAGCATTTCTGTTTACAGATATGTTTATTACTATTCATACCTTTGTCTGAAATATACATACATATTTGCATGTACAGATATTTAGTCTTGAATATAGCAGCATATTTACAGTATTTATCTAGTATGGTTTTTAAACCTATTTTAATAATTTTTTAAATAATGTAAAAATACCTACTACAGAAATCTGGCCTTCTTCCTGTCACTTGGTCTACCCACACAGCCAGCTGGTTAGGCCTAAGTTTCTGTGAGTCATTGTACCTATGGCAGCATGAGGACCTGGAGTCGTTGATCCCTGTCAGGGACAGCAGGTGTTCACTCAATTCCTGCCAGATGTCAATCTTTTTCCATTTTGTGCCACATACTGATGTTTCAGTTTTCTCCAGGTACAATCCCTCTAAAAGGTAGATTGTGTTTTTGGTCTCCTTGTCAGCCCAGCTTGGAGCTCAGCCTCAAGCCTTCACAGTTACTGCCAACATTCAAAGTGCCAGCACCAGAATAAAGAATGCAACTGCAGGGCCATCTATAACAGGTTTGGAACCACTCCCTCTGAGGTGTGACATCATCATAACCAAACCCAGCAGCCAATAAGGAGCATTAAAACTATTGTTACTATTACTGTTATTGCTGCTATTATTGGGAAGTTTGGTTTAACCAAACTGCTTTATCACATAGATAATATTTTAAAGGAATAGTTATACATTTGCTTGCCATGGTAAATAAAAGTCAGTTATGAAGTCATTACATTTTAAGCTGCTTATGTGTGTTTCTGGTTCTGTTCTATAATGTTGCTTTCCTTAGTTAAACAATAAACCTAAAGCTCATACAGTAATTATTCCTTTAAGCATGTATTTTTAGTGTTGCATCAGTACATCTTTTTTTTTTTTTTTTTTACTTCACTTTATAAATAACTCTTCCTGTTGATGTCATTATCTTCTAATATAAACTAATGATTGTTTTGAGGTGATGAGATGTGGAATAGTTTGCAGGATGGGCATGGATTAGGCATCACAACTAAATTACTTTATGGAAGCTACAGACACAATTTCTCTGCTGAGAATGAATTACTACACCTGTTTTATGACTTCCTTCATCTGCCAAAGATCTGAGGTCTATGTATTTTCAGAGGAAGATGCTAAATATTGCTAGCTTCCAGCAGTAATATTTGAGATATTAATTTGAGAACTCTCTGAGAGAGGCAGGGCATTCTTCATTCTGTCTTGGACGTGACCAGAGCCATTCATCATATCTGCCTTGTTCTGATGAAGTAAGTTTCGATGGAATAGTATAATTCTCCTAGATATAGTCAGGAATATAGCAAAGCTTTGCATATGTGTATGTGCGTGTGTGTGTGTGTGTGTGTGTGTGTGTGTGTGTGTGTGTGTGTGTGTGTGTGTGTGTGTGTGTGTGTGTGTGTGTGTGTGCAAAGCAAACCTCAAACAGTGTGTATGCCAGCTACTTCATAGGGACACAAAGCACTGATTGGACAGAGAAGGTGCTGGAGGTCTTGGCTTGGCCATTCAGCTGAGATTTTAACTCTATAGCTGTGCCAGTGGGGAGTCTTACTGGGGATCTGGAGAAAGAAGGAGAAACCAACCCCAGACTGACTGTGGTCTTTGTGTGCTCTTAAGGGAAATTGCACTTGATGCAGAGAGCTGCATCTGGAAATACTGGTGGGGCATCACGTTATTGGTTGGCAGTGATGGGATCACCATGTCACATATTGGGATTCAGTTGTGTGGATATTGAACTCCTGTAGCCTATATACAGTGGTCACTAAAGAGGGTGTTTTGTGCTCTCAAGCAGCCATGTTATACATTCAGAGTTTCATTTCACAATAGTTTTATTTTATTTTTTTTTTTTGTTACCGTAGTCAGGGAGAGCAGGCAAGGATGTCAGCAGAGGAGTATGGCAAGCTGACAAGGAGTGAGTTGGCTGAGATGCACAAAGATAAAGGATCGGTGCATGCCAACCTGACTAAAGCAGAAATGATTACAGTCTAAGTCACAGATGCATCACAGACCAGCCACCAGGAGGGCAACTAGACTGGCCATGGAGATGTACAACTCTCAGAAAATGGACAGTTCAACCATTCCACAGAGGACTTAAAAATCTGTCTTCAGTTAAAGAGACTTGAACTGGAGGCCAAACAGTTGGAAATGGAATCAGCAAACCGACTGCGGCATATAGAGGGTGAAGAAAATGAGAAACTGCGGCGTTTGGAGGCTGAAGAAAAGAAAAAACATAAATAAATGGAATTAGAATCAGAAGAGAGACTGAGACATCTGGAAGCCAAAGAAAATGAGAGGCAGAGGCAACATGAAAAGGCAATCCTGACTCTTAACCAGGGTCATGGAGGTAATGAGGAAGGGAGTAACCGAACCCCAGAAGTAATAAAGGTCAGTAATTTCTTCCACAATTTACAGATGGTGATCATTTTGATAACTTTATTCATATGTTTAAAAGGGCCACTCAGCTGAGATGTCAACTCTATAGCTGTGGCAATGGGGAGTTTTATTGGGGATCTGGAGAAAGAGGGAGAAACCAGCCCCTGACTAACTGTGATCTCTATGTGCTCTTAAGGGAAATTGCACTTGATGCAGAGAGCTGCATCTGGAAATACTGTGTGTAACTGTCATCCTCCCAGTGTACATCCCCTACTGGTGCCAGTGGTGAGGACTGAGGCTCCTTGATTACTGGTCCAGTGGTGGGACATCACATATGCCAGTATCTGAGTAGTAATGTATTCAATTAGTTCTTTTCAGGGTTAGCAGCCAAAACAAGCAGTTCCACTATAACAGTAAATGTAGAGGATATCAGCAGCCGAATGGCTGATGGTGATGATAATGATAATATAATTATATTTATGTGGCTGATGGTGATGATAATGATAATATAATTATATTTATTATGTGGCTGATGGTGATGATAATGATAATATAATTATATTTATGTGGCTGATGGTGATGATAATGATAATATAATTATATTTATTGGCTGATGGTGATGATAATGATAATATAATTATATTTATGTGGCTGATGGTGATGATAATGATAATATAATTATATTTATGTGGCTGATGGTGATGATAATGATAATATAATTATATTTATGTGGCTGATGGTGATGATAATGATAATATAATTATATTTATGTGGCTGATGGTGATGATAATGATAATATAATTATATTTATGTGGCTGATGGTGATGATAATGATAATATAATTATATTTATGTGGCTGATGGTGATGATAATGGTAATATAATTATATTTATGTGGCTGATGGTGATGATAATGATAATATAATTATATTTATTGGCTGATGGTGATGATAATGATAATATAATTATATTTATGTGGCTGATGGTGATGATAATGATAATATAATTATATGTATGTGGCTGATGGTGATGATAATGGTAATATAATTATATTTATGTGGCTGATGGTGATGATAATGATAATATAATTATATTTATTGGCTGATGGTGATGATAATGATAATATAATTATATTTATGTGGCTGATGGTGATGATAATGATAATATAATTATATTTATGTGGCTGATGGTGATGATAATGATAATATAATTATATTTATGTGGCTGATGGTGATGATAATGATAATATAATTATATTTATGTGGCTGATGGTGATGATAATGATAATATAATTATATTTATGTGGCGGATGGTGATGATAATGATAATATAATTATATTTATGTGGCGGATGGTGATGATAATGATAATATAATTATATTTATGTGGCTGATGGTGATGATAATGATAATATAATTATATTTATTGGCTGATGGTGATGATAATGATAATATAATTATATTTATGTGGCTGATGGTGATGATAATGATAATATAATTATATTTATGTGGCTGATGGTGATGATAATGATAATATAATTATATTTATTGGCTGATGGTGATGATAATGATAATATAATTATATTTATGTGGCTGATGGTGATGATAATGATAATATAATTATATTTATGTGGCTGATGGTGATGATAATGATAATATAATTATATTTATGTGGCTGATGGTGATGATAATGATAATATAATTATATTTATGTGGCTGATGGTGATGATAATGATAATATAATTATATTTATGTGGCTGATGGTGATGATAATGATAATATAATTATATTTATGTGGCTGATGGTGATGATAATGATAATATAATTATATTTATGTGGCTGATGGTGATGATAATGATAATATAATTATATTTATGTGGCTGATGGTGATGATAATGATAATATAATTATATTTATGTGGCTGATGGTGATGATAATGATAATATAATTATATTTATGTGGCTGATGGTGATGATAATGATAATATAATTATATTTATGTGGCTGATGGTGATGATAATGATAATATAATTATATTTATGTGGCTGATGGTGATGATAATGATAATATAATTATATTTATGTGGCTGATGGTGATGATAATGATAATATAATTATATTTATGAGACAGCCTGAGGAAAATGGCAGACAGTCACCCAAGTTTAATGGCAAGTCCTCACACCCACCTTTTAGTGACACTGGGTAGCAAAGTCAAGTACATGGTGACATTACACTACATGTTGTACAGGGAGAAAACCCATGCACCACTATACCAATATCTCCAAACCCACAGGGACATCTTCTGGATCATGACAGAAATTCAGAGGTAACAGTGTCTGCAGTGACACCTTTACAAAGAGGTACAAGACACAGGCATATGTCACAGCTACCGTAGGAAACATGTAAAGCACTGGCTGCCCAGCAGCAAATGTGGAGTGATATTGTTAAGGTTGAGTGCACTGCCACAGAAAGTCATCTAGAAATGGTCAGAGTACTGCAGGGTGTACATGAGGATTTCCAGCACTACATGGAAATGTTGGAGATCACGGATAATTCCACAATCACATTGGTCCATTGTATGGTGGCACGCAAAGCATTCATGTGCACCTCCATTCATACACTAGTGAGGCTTTACCAGACTCAAATAGGAGTCAGTGTTGGAAGGGGAAGAGATGAAGGTACTGTCTGAACACATGGGGGCATATAAAATTGAACTGAAAGTGCACCTCAATATGGTAGTGAAAGTAGTAGTGGGGAACAAACACTACAGAATTCATGCAAGCCATGTTACCATGCATCTACACATAGCAAAACCTCTGATTCAAGGTCCTGGGCCCACAGAACTGTGAGATCAGGGTCTGTAGGATCAGCTGCATCCAGTGGATCATGACATTGCAGCAAATCACCATACAACTCACACGAGAGCTCCTCCTCAGATCACACAGACCTTCACCTACCCTGTCTTTAGGAGATGTATATGACACATTTGACCTTGACCTGAAGTAATTCAGGCTAGATATTTCTGGTATTTACAATATGGAATATAGCATTTGAGTCCAACAATATAATGATGTCAATATTTAACTTCAAATGCAATGAGTTAGTAAAAAAATGCAGAATATGTGTGTGCACAATCCAACTCAGTATTAAGTCACTTTGCATATATATGTATGTATTTCATTTTTATATTGGTAGCGCTTATTGTTAAAGAAAATAATCTGGAAAGAAAGATGAACATTACACAAAAAATTACATTGATTTATACCATTAATGGCCTATCCATTATCAAGAGTTTAAATTCAGCAATGGTAAAGGTGACAAGTGGACAAAACGTAAAACAAATATTACACACTGTTAAAAGACACACATTAAAACAAAGATTACATGAACATTCTGCCATCTATACTACCACCGTTGCCACTTAACCCTCAGCACTGGACAGCTAATTATTAATATTTCTGAGGGTACAACTTGTGAAGGGCAAAATTAAATAATCTGATCTCCAGTACCTTAAGAGAAAACAGTAAATCATTTCTAACACCTAATAGTTAAAATGGAGAAAACATTGCATAGAAAACAGCATATGATGCATTTTCTATTCAAGTGCAAGGTATGAGCTCATGTTAAATGCAAGTTTAGGGATGTAAATACATACAATTTGGCAAACTCAAAGCAGACAAATACTGAAACAGAACATTTTACCATTTTAGGAAATGAAATACATGTATACTTAAGTACAGTCGCCAAGTAAAATGTCTTGTTTCAAACAGTTAAAATATAATTATTCCACATATTATGTTTTGTGATATCACTGAACAGGTGTCAGTGACCTGTCAAGCATGACTTTTATAAACAATAATATGAGTACCTACTCTGAAATAAAAAAATATTTATAGATGAGGAAATGTCTTGTATACAGTGACAGTAGACCATGCAGCCCACATCACAGGCCACACATATCACTGCATGCATGTGCTTTTTATGGCATGGTCCACAGTTTTAAACTAGATGCCATCTCTTTACCTGTGGAGTTGTATGGCATGCATGATCCTGCCACAGGGGTACCCTTATTACTGTTGCCAATTGGTCATCATTAATCATAGTAGGACTAGAACTGGGAGCTGCAGTGACAGCATGGATCACTTCACCACCAGACTGGCACATGATCATGTTATGTAGAATGCAACATGCGGTAAACGTGTTGCATGCAGTAGATGGGTCATACAGATGCATGACTCCAGTCTTATCAAGGCATCTGAATCAGCTTTTCAACATACTGAAGACTCTCTCAATCTCAGTAAGAGTCTAGGACAGGGCTGCATTAAAATTAACTTCCACAGCTCCACTTGGATTTCTCACTGGTGTCATAGCCCATGGCTGTAGTGGATATCCTGCATCACTTGAAAAAAAGAGACAATGGGGAGAGACATAATAAAGGAAAAGTAGTTTAATATTAAGTAATACATTTTACTACAAAAAATCAATGTAAATGATAAAAAATATACATCTTTTCACCTACCAAGAAGATGTCTATTTTGTATCCCACCATGCAGGAAGAGGTGATAGTGTGAATGAGTGTACCTGATATGGAAATCATGTGCACTTTCAGGATGCTGGGCAGACACATTGGTGATGAACCCTCATGCAGCACACACTAACTGGCAGTCGATGGAATGATGGCCCTTCCTATTGCATGCAGTAGTGCCCCACCCCCATGGACCAAATTGGGCCCTAATTGCAACATGGATGCAGTCTTTCGCACCAAACACATTAGAGAAATGTGCCACCCCATAAAAGGCATGCATAGACCATGCTCATTCCTAACATGAAACTGGGAAATAGATGTACTGATACACACATGCCAAGAGTACATTCAGGAACTGCTAAAGCACCCTTGAAGCAGAAACCTGAAAAATACCCAGTGCATCCCCAGTCTGTCTCTAGAACGTCCCCGTGGAAAGTATAGTGAGGGCTATACATACCTTAGTATCATCAGAGATAGAAAGGCCATGGATCCTCCCAGTACCCGTGTGAGAGCAATACATGCTCAAAAAGACTCTAACAATACCCCTGTCCACTCTAAGTTAATCAGTGATTTCCTAAGTATCAAAATTATAATCAGTTATTCTCTGTCTATATCTTCACCTTCCTGGTGGTGAGTGCCACTGAGCACAAGCAGTTTTGTCTCATCCAAGACAAGCAGCTCACACCAGGAAATAGCAAAGCTAGCAGCAACAGAAAGCATTTTCACTGATTGCAGAGTTGATAGAAAATGAGCAAAAGTACATTTTTTATAATGAAACTGCACACGATACAGAAATGCATCAATGTATGACTATGACTAACAAACAGCCAGAAGAAAGATTTATTAGCATACGGGGCATTATATCACCTCTCGTTTCCATCTCTCTATTAGTCCATTTGATTAAGTTTATTCATGTCCATTGCATGTTAGCATGAATGGCCTCTATGAATTGTGCCTTTGCTGTTCTTATGCACGAACAGTGCCGATTGTCTTTATGCATTCACATAACAACTATAAATACCACCCTTAAAGTTTTTGAGGTAAACACAATGTTGTTTTAAACTTGTCATATATTTATGACATATATTAAATGTAAAGACATGTTTTTAATTGTATATCTCATTAAAACTTTGTAATTAGATAATAAGCTTAATGCTTTAGTTTTCCATTGGTCCTTTTTATATATGTGATTAGTGTGGATAGATATTTAAACTGCTGCTTTTGTGAAAGGCATTTTCTCTGAAGAAATCTCCTAAGATGGAGTAAAAAAAGAGATCAGTTGTTTTAATAAAGTCTGCTGTATATACTGTATCTCATTCCTATGGACTACTGTCAACTGCTTTTTAGATTTATGTTTCATGTTTTGAACACTTGTCACACAATTAGCTTTTGAAAAATGTCACTTACTTTCCATTAAACTTAAAGGGCACACACACTTATGGTGACACTGGCTCTCTGCATAAAGTATCTGCCTCTTCCTACAAGAAGTGTCTTTTGTAAAAAATTAGTACTGAATTTACATATTCTGTAGAAACAAATCATTGTTCTTTCAACAAGATTAATTTTACCATTCTGCAGTTTTAAAAACTACACACTACGATTTATCTTAACTTTGGTATACTGATATTCCAGCTATCCTATCTCTACTTATAAATGGTGTGGGTTTGAGTGAGTTAGATAGCCAACTATTGTTCCTACCTTGACAATGAAACAAGGCATTCGTACTTGAGAGATTACTAAGTTAACAAATTAGTAAAAAGAAAGTGTTAAAGACAGGACCATAAAAAAGCAGAAAAGTGGTAAATATTAAAACATGTTATAAGCAAATACAAAACAACAATCAAATAATCATTGTTAAGATCAATATTTAATACTAGTAGTTTAAAACAGGATATTAAAAGTAACATATTTTATAATCTCTATTGTGCTACTTAAAAGAAATGCAAACATTTAATTCTGCTTTGAGGCCATTCCAGCCTTAAAGCTCATTAATCCATTTCATCTGTAAGGTAACATCTTTGTGCCATCAGCTGGCACTATTTGTCCAGTTGTAATCTGGAGTATATAAGACTCTCCCCATAAAATCTAATTGCTATACATCATAATGGGTTTCTAGACACCAATGTAACTAACTTCTCTGTCCAGGCACAGAGAGTATAAGGATGATCAAGGCACAGCACTCCTTATTACAAGTTATTTCATTTACTTTGTTGTTTTATCTTGCAAACATTTTTACAGTGTACTTTGCCATGAGATCTGTTGCATATGTTATCTAATGCTCTCTGATCCAGGCATATCAAACTAAGGCAAATAACGACAAAAAATTAATACTAATGTTTATTCAACTATTTCATCTGTCCTCATCAGGATTCAGAACAGGTTTTATAGGAGCCCTCTTCATTCCAGACTACTTAATACAAAATACTACTTCAGTATAATTGTATAGAATATATATATATGTGTGTGTGTGTGTGTGTGTGTGTGTGTGTGTGTGTGTGTGTGTGTGTGTGTGTGTAGTAGTAGTAGTAGTGTTACATCTGTCATAGTGATTATTCTGGAGCACAGTAAAGTGAATATAATTAATTCTGATAGATAAATCAAAAGGTAAGTTGCCATTTTATGTCAATGCACATATTTTCTGCTAGATCTTTACAACAAATGTGCTGCAGAAGCCATCGTCAGGGTTTCATAAAGAACCCCACCACTCACATTAAAGGTACATATCAACAACAGCATAAAAAAAAACTAATCAAAAATTGGGCATGATGTATATGGCTAAGAAATTCATCTCTAACTCTACAAGAGTAACCCTTGCCACCACCTATGTCTTACCCTCCCTTCTATATGCCTCACCTATTCTAGCCAGTCTTCAGTCTTCCCTCGAAGCAAACCTTACTCAGTGTTATAATAAAGTAGCTAAATTTGCCAAAGTGCAGGCCCACCACTCTCACTATTGCTTTGCACTCAAGTCCCTAAATTGGCTCGAGCTACCTCACCTTCTCACCTTTAATCATCTAACATAACTCACAAAATACTGCAGAATTCCTCATTTTCGCAAACTACATCATCACTACTTCAGCACTATATTCTACCTCGTGATCTGTGCTCCTCTTACAATAATCTATTATCTATTTACAAACCTCAAAGATCTAACAGGGTTAGTCTGTACTCTCCGTGCATTGCCAAATCATAGAATAGCATTCCAGAAGCAATTAGACTTATACCCCACTACTATTCCTTCAAGTCTAGGTTGACAGAACAGATAACCAGTAATTGGATCTGCCCATGCTCCTTGCCACCTTAGTACTCTTTTCTATTCCCTTCTTCCACACTCTTAATAGACTTTCTCTTGATATATCGTACTTCACTTCTCGCTTTACCTACTTTCTAGCCTCACCTCTGTTTAATGCCTTCATATTCTAATGTCCTTTCTTTATATTCTTACACTAACCTTCATCTATCCCAGAATTTGACTGAAATGTACTATCTAGTTCTCCTGCCAGAAAGAGTATATGACTTTTATGACCTATTACTTACTCTGTTATAAATATTTCATGCATCATTATGTAATATGCATATCAGGAACTCTCTTCTATCTTTTATATAATATATGGTCAACTTTATTTCTTGCCTTATATTTTGCTTATTTTCTTTAATTGTATTCACAAATTGTGCTACTTTGTTATTGCCTTAATATTTGTAACCATTGTTCATTTTTTTTTAAATTCTGTTTAATGTGTACTGTGGAGATTTTCTCCACGGGCCTCAGTTGAAAATGGGCTCATACCCAGTTGGACTTTCCTGTAAATAAATGTCAAATAAGTAACTAAAAGGTCACATTAAAAGGGCTTTATGCCTGCAATGTGGAGATTTCCAGTTCAGACAGATTGACTGTAATGAAGAAAGTCCTTTTCATCAGCTAATTTGCATGTCTCTATATTGCCATTAACTATAGATCAGCACTTCCTATGGCAGTTAACAGTGGTAGTGGCCATGCCATGATAGCAAAGGCACTCCCCCTCAGTCACCCTCCCACACAAAATACAAACATTAAACTAATGCACACACAAACACCACATACCCCTTACCCGTCCCTGTGTTGTCAGAATGTCCCCAATGTTTTCTTTATCCAGCCCTCATAAATAACAGATGATTGTAGCCTGTCATTAATGTCAGACATCAGCGTTTCAGACTTCATATTCTTCTGTAAATCCAGGGTAGTGCAAAAGCTGTTGACTAGTAATTTTCAATCAAACTCTTAAATGGCCTTCATAAGCTCTGAGTTTTGAAGTTCATTGAATCACAGAATCATTGAAAGTTTCAGTTTGCAGAAGGCATAATTTAACTCTGTCCTGGATAATTGTCCTGTCTTGACTAGGGTGTTGATAGGTATGCCTACTGTTCTCTGTCTCAACCCCTCCCTCATACATCAGAACCTATTTTAGGCAAAGAATAATGCCCATGATCCTCACTGTATGTGTAAAAAAAACTTCCAGCACTAACCAGCTGCGCTGTCTGAAGTGGTATAGTGTGGCAAGGGCTCAGAGTTCCTTTCCCTTATAATTCTTTTAAAGACACACTTTTTAAATGTCTTTTATCTCTTAAGCTACCTGTTTTGTACCATCAGACTGTTGTGCTGTCATTCATATGCATCAAGCACAGTCACACACACACACACACACACACACACACACACACACACACACACACTCACTCACTCACTCACTCACTCACTCACTCACTCACTCACTCACTCTCACTCTGTCTCTCTCTCTCTCTCTCTCTCTCTCAATCCCTTGCCCATGTAGGGGGCTGAGACTCTTGTATCCCCTTCCTTGTTATAATCACTTCTGTGGCAGCTGTACTCTTGAGAAAAGGAAGATTTCCACATGCAGTGATATGTTCAGTTAATGCAGAGTTTAAGTAAGTGTTCATCATTTCATACCTGCTCCCCAAAACTATTGTCCAGTGTCATTGCTTCCCTTTAAATTACCTAATATATATGTATTACATCTATCTCAGGTTGTCATCTTCACATTTGTTATTTTTCCCCACAAGTTATCTATAAATTTTCCCAGTTTTGCTTTCCACAGTGAATTGTTTCAGTTTTGTTTTGTAAGGCATTTAAGCTGCTATGCATTAAAATGCTCCAGTTTTTAATAGCTTTTCAGCTTTTCTGTCTATTCCATCATCTGTATCATCCCTGTAGTGAAGCTTTGTCTTATCAGCAAAAATACCTGATTTTACTTACAGACTTTCTTCAATGTCCCTTAGAAGATCTGGTCTCAGTACGGATCCCACTGGTGCCTCGTTGCTAACAATCTTTGTATCTCAATGGACTCCAGTTACTATTAACATGCTTTTTTCTATTTCTAATGTTTTATCTATATCACCAGTTAGGACCAAATCCAAATGTATGTTTGGTAATTTGTAAAATGCCTCTTTATAGCCTAGAAGGTTATGTTCACAGACCCTTACAGGTCAACTGCCAAGGTTACCAGATCAAAGAACTCTTATGGTGCAGTAAATTCAAATGTAATGGTCTCAGAGTTGGCCCCAATCTTGGATAATACCAAACCCTTGGCCTCAGCACCAGTTACAAAAGCCATCTGTTGACATCTGTAATGTGCAGCATGCCTGCCTCAGCTGTGCTGCAAGTAAGCAACATATCTGAGATTTTTGTCATTATTACTACTCAAGTCATCACAACCCACAGCACCAAGCACCACACATAGTACACATGCCTGAATCTCACAGCCTCTAAGGCCCAGCCACAAACCCAACACACTAGTCACAGGAGACTCTACCATGAGACACACTGATGTGCCCCTCAGCAGGCTAGACAAGGAGAAAGTAATGGTAAGTTGCTTGTCAGGTGCTAGAATCCGCTATTTCACGCACGGACTCAAGTCTCTTAATAACAGGTACTGTTATGACTCTGTCATAGTCCATGTTGGTGTGAATGACTTGAAACGTAACTCTCTGGACTATATGAAGAGAGACATGATTGAGCTTGCTGAATCTGTGTCCCAGGCAGGTATATCCCTAGCCTTAAGCAGCATCCTATTGTCACCCAGAATAATGCCTCAATACAAACAGAAAATTATTGAATTTAACAATTGGCTTAGTTTCTGGTGTCATTCCAAGGGGATCCAGTACCTGACAGCCTGGGAGGACATGACTGACAGATCATGATGCTTTGCCAGAGATGGCCTTCATCTGTCTCCCCTGGGCTTCAGGCTCCTTATAAAGGCTTTTGCCTCCCGCATAGTGCCTTTTTTTAGGCAAAGTCACAAGGAGAAAATTACCAATGTGAAAAATTCTTCTAGAGAAAATTTAAAGGTCATGCTGCTAAACACTAGGAGTCAGCATGAAACTGCACTCATTACAAGCATTCCTCACCCTGGAGGATGCTGACATTTGTGCAGTCACTGAAACCTGGTTCAAAGCTGCAGAGATCACCCCAGCCTTACCAGGTTACTCATCCTACCATACTTTCAGACCCCAAATGGAGGGCTATAAAGCCAAAGGAGGTGGAGTTTCAAGATTTATCAAAGACGTACACACCTCCAGGCTGGTCAAACAGTATGAAGCATAGAAGACACTCTGAGTGCACTTAACTGTTGACAAAACACCTATTCAAATCATAGCTAGCTATCGACCCCTAACCATGACTCAGGACGCCCACCCCACCTATCTGGACTTACTTGAATCTGTCAAGATTCAACCCTCTACCCTGATCCTGGGTGACTTTAACTACCTAACCATAGAGTGGAAGACCTATTCTAGTCCAAACACAAATGCCCGGAGATTTCTCAACTTGGTCATTGCCAATGCATTAGATCAGCTGGTCAACACCCCCTATGAGAGGTGAGAATATCCTGGACCTGGTACTAACCAACACGAGTAGCCACTGTAGCACCCCTACAGTGTCATCCTTCTTGGTAAGATCTGACCATAAAGCAATCACTTTCAAAGTCCCCATCTCTGTGAGCCCCCCCCCCCCCCACCCCGCCAAGGTCAAACAAAAAAATGTTTCCATAGCTGACTACAATCTCCTGAGAGCAGGTATAAGCAGCTTCACAACCACCATCCCTTCAGTTGGAACTAGTACTAATTTCCAAGCCTACACCAAAAAACTATATGAGCACCTACATAGCTGCATGGACTCAGCAATAACTGACAGGACCAAATCATCTCCCTCAAGGAATAGTAAACCTGTCTGGTGGACAGCAGCAATAAAAAAACTCTATAACAAAAGGAAAAAAATGCTATCCAGAACCAAGAAGGAGCAGGTGCCAAGTTGGAAGCAATCTCTCCTTTGTCTGAACAAGCAAATAAGGTCACTGGTGAAATCCTCTAAGGCTAACTTTGAGTCCAAATTGGCCACATCTACTAAGGACAATCACAAGGCCTTCTTCACATACACCCACAATCACAAAGTAACAACTAAATCTGCTCTGAACTGGTGGTCAATAGCACCACATACACAAATGCCATAGACATAGCCAACCTGCTGGCAGACAGGTTCATTGAAAACTTCACCCCCCTGTCCCCCATCAGTAAACCAGGACATCCCCAGCACCAGCTCCCCTCCCCTCATCACCAGGGAGCAGGTGTTTAATACCCTCTCAAAGGCAAAAAATACAGCCTGCATGGGACCTGACAACATCCTTGGCTGCGTCTTGCATGAGCTCTCCACACCATTAGGCACCCTATTCAGCCAAAGCCTGAGCACCAGGTTCATCCCAGCCAAATAGAGGACAGCCACTGTCATCCCTCTACACAAAGGTAGAGTGTCCACCAGCCCAGGCAATTATAAGCCCATCAGCCTGAGCTGCAAGACCATGGAATGCATTATCATGGACCTTATAAACAAGCAAATTGGCAGCCTCCAAACACTTGCCCCACTCAATTTGGTTTTGTCAAAGGGAGATCAGGCCTGTTAAACTTGGTTGACTTCTTTGAAACAGTCTCCAAGGCCATGGACGAGGGGAAGATGTTGCACACCACCTACCTTGACCTAGCCAAGGTCTTTGACACTATCCCCCACTCCGGCATAATAGATAAACTCTCCCAGCTAGGCATCAACCCATATGTTACCAGTTGTGTACCTAACTAGCTCACTGATAGAACCCACTCAGTCAAAATAGGGGAAGCCACCTCTAGTAGTAGACATGTAACAAGTGGCATACCCCAAGGATCGGTCTTGAAACATCTACTGTTTGGGATATACTTTTCTGAGGTGCAAGCCAAAACACAGTGGTCTGTGGCTAACTAAGTTTGCAGATGACTGCAAGCTGGGCACTGTCTTAAATTCCCCTAGTGATGTGAACCTCCTCCAAGAGGGCCTTACCCAAACTAATAATTGGTGCCAGAAGCATGGCCTGAAACTGAATGCCAAGAAATGCATCATTATCCCCTTTGGGGAAAACGGCATCCCCACTAATATCACATTAATAACAATGTACTAAGCACACAATCAGTCAAACTCCACTTGCGCAACCTGCAGGCAAGGCCTCAACCTGGTCTGTGACATTAATACAACTTGTTTTAGGATATATTTGTGTCCCAAAGACTCCCCCATCTGTGTAATAGACACCTTCTCCATGTCAAGCAGAGTACCTCACTGGCCCTCTTTAAGAGGAATCTGGACGACTGGATGGGAAACAGAAAATACACCCCTGGGATCCCACTTGTATCCCTGCTGGACAGGGGAAACAGGTGCTGACTGTGGTAACATGGGTGAAATTCTTGGCTAGACTTATAAGAGCCTCCGGGACAATAACCTAACATCGTGTTATGAACTTATGTAGCTATTGTCCCCTTTCCTAGGCTGGTCACAGATTGGATTCATGTCTTTTCTTTGAAGTTTGGATTGTTGAGTGACAAAATACCAACATCCCAAATGTCAAAATTGAAATATAAAAGAAAAAAAAAAAAACAATAAAAAGATTTTTTTGCAGGGGGTGCTTGCCTCCCTGCAACCCACACCCCCTGTTAATTAGAAATATTTTCTCCAAGACTGTACTACAGCAGAAAAATGGAAAATTCCCTGATCCCCACAGTACTGCAGTCACACACTGTAGCCTCCCATGTATTATTTACAGTGTCAAAATTTGTGTTTCAGCAATTGGCCATTTGACATTTATGAATGTCAAGCTTTTGACCTGTACCCCACAGATCATTTTTCATTTTTCCCACCTGGAGGCCAGCATCCAGCTTATTCCATTGTTCAGCTACTGTGGCAGTTATAAGCAAGAGCTGTTAACCTTTCTCAGCCATGTTATAACACTGTTATTTTACATCCCTCTCCCCGCCCTCCCCAAATATATATACTGTTAAGAATGGGCTCAGTTGTCCCTGGCTAGCCTGCTGTGGCTCTCAGCTTATTTTTAGTTCGTCTGCAGAGAAGGAATGAAATGCTTCAGGAAATCATACGAATTGTGGAGTGTTAGGCTGGCAGGATGAAAAGCTGTTCCAATCCCTACCATCAGAGCCTATTAGGGCTCATATGCTTCTCAGTCTTAGTCCTTATTAACTCTGCCCACAGATGTGAACTGTTATCTTTTGGCCCAGGGATGAGCTTGCATACGACCTTACACTGCACCCCCAGGACATCTCCTGGAAGGCTACTGTTTCATAGACACTTTTTCACTGCAGCATTACTTATTTCTAGCTTCTTAACCAATGTTTGATTGCCTGTTGCCTTCCTTAACATTTTCACTTTTGCTTTAATTTGTTGTGCTTTCTAGGCACCTAACAGTGATCATTCATGGAGGAATAAAATGGTACATCTGACTATACATCCCTGTGATTTCTGATTGGCTACCACAGTAATTAATGGGGGTGATGGAGGCAACAGCCCTAACATCATGTCTGCTTTCCACTGTGGGCTGGGATAACAATGGAAATTTGGATGATTAATCTACAGGGTAAAAGGTTAAGAAAAATTAGTCATATAAATGTTTTTGTTGGTATTAAAGATGATATGGTACTAGATCTGAGAATGGATCTGTTGAGAGTTCTAAGGTGCGTTCTGATTTCTACTTGGCAGTGATAAATTCTGTAGCGGTAATGAACTTCTCCTTTCATATTACTAAGTAACTAAAAGTATAATTGTCTAACAAATTAATAGCAACAGTTGTAATACAAATTTTGCTTGTAATACAAATCATATTTAGGAAGTGAGATGTGCAACCCTTTACTATATTGCTTTATGGAATCTGTCTGATCTAGAAGACTAAACAGGCATCAACACATTTTAATTAAAACGACTTTTAGGGTGGTGGAGTCTGAAATGTAGAAGAACTGCAGACATCACCGAGATGTGTGTTAATTTAATATCCTTGGTCTGATGATTGGCTAGACTGTACATATGCATACATGTTATCTGCATTAATGGATTTAAAACAAATCAGATTTTACATTTTTTACTGTACCAAAGAAGTCGGTTTGGAAGAACTAAGAATTACTTTTGACTGTGCAGTTTTGAATCAGAGTTCTATTAAGTAATAACGGAATACTTTCGGTAATGCTTAATAGATATATGAATTATATTTTCATTTTGAATACCATCTGAGGCATTTTATTTGTTTTTTGCCTTTGTCAAGAGGGTAAAACATCAGACAATGCATGTTATCAGAGGTGTCTCATGAGCTTTGGTCTCCTGAAGTGAGCTGCTAAATGCTGCCCAGAGTGCAAAATGGTATGATGGATTCAAACCCAGATCTACTGGTTATAGTACATTTTGTAGATCATCACTTTAACTTCAAGTGCTGTAATGCCAGTCATAAAAATATAAAAGTTAGTTTTCCATTTGACTACACTGTCTCAAACATACTAAGTAGTTGGATGTCTTCAGTTGTGTTGAATATTGTGTGGTTTACTCACATGAGGTACAGAATGTGTTAAATGCCCCGTAGGTTTCCTGCTCTTTGTTATATGCTCAGGCACATAGCACTGGCTAAGACAGGCACCATGAATGTTTAGCGGAAATACTTGAGCAAACATCCTAAGCTGTAAATACCACAGTTTTAAAAGCTTTTTTATGTTACTATCATTGTCATGAATAGCAATGTGAGTTCTTTTTTTATGTTCCAGTTCACAAGAGTTTTATGTGGAGCATCAGAGATAGCTACACTTGTGTTTGTTCTGAACCATCCCCCACGCAGACTTTCTGTTTTAAAGCTATTATCAAGCCAGTGTGCTGTCAGGGCTAAAAGTGGCCAAGCTTTATTTTCCTTTGCCCACATGTCAGCAGTAAATGACAGGAGTACAGCATTTTTAAGAGCGATATCCTCAGCTTGCATACTCTTCCATGTATGTCAAAAATAATAGTTTAAAGTGATGCCTGTGTTTTCAAATTTATATCATAGCAGCTCTAACCTAAGAAATCTTATGAACCTTTGAATCCCATTAATGAGAGGAAGTACATTTAACACCAGCATTATTCTGTTTCCTGAACGCAAATATGGATGTACACACGTGCGCGCACACACAGACACACACACACACACACACACACACACACACACACACACACACACACACACACACACACACACAGCCTTTTCTCAGAGTTACATACAGTTAAAATAGGGTGTTTGCTTTCCTCTGCAACAGTGTGATTTCCTGATCAAATAGGCATTCACAATCTGCTTGTCCGCCACAAACAACAGGATATTTAGCTTAAATGAAATTTGTTGTGTTTGAGTTTGTTTACCATAACCTATGTTTACTTAGGAGTCATTCCAATGTCACTGCATTGTCTATGGATGGTGTGCATAAAGCAGAGTCTTATTTGGTTTCTTTCTTTCATCTTCTTCTCTGATTCTTTTCCCTGTCTTGCATTTGCTTTCTGTCTGTTTCCCTCCCTTTGTCTCTTTGTCTATACCCCTCATATTTTCTATTTTTTTCTCCAGTTTTTAACCTCCTGGTATCACAATATCACCTGCTTCTTTCCCTCTACATCTATGCTTACCCCCTACTTTTTTCCTCTGTCTCCCTTCTTCCATTTCCTCTTCTATCACTCTCTCTCTTTCTGACAGTTTTCATTTGCTATTTACATGTAGCCATTGCAAACATGGCTGCTATGTTTTCCAACTGCATATGGCCAACTCTCTGCACAGAAGATAGATGACACAACTATTTGCTACACACATTTCACATTGAGGTCCCTCAAGAAAGACAAACTTAAAGTAAAATACACATCAAAATATAAATTAAATATACCAACAAACAAAAAGAAAGTGGTGTGAGTGAATGGTTCCTCCAAAAATAAAAATACAATGTAGAAAAGGCAAAGGAGGCTCCAGACCACAGCTGATAAAAACATGTAAAAATGTAATCCATGGTATATGATGGTATATAAACTGCAGCCTTGTAACATGTCTTTGTCTGATGAAGTAGCCTTGGGCTATGAAAGCGCTCACCATTTGGATTAAATGTTTACATGTTTTTTCTAAATAAAGTAAAATATATTGAAAACATATGTGTGTGTGTGTGTGTGTGTGTGTAATATATACATACATATATAATGTATACACACACAGATATACATATATATATCCAAAGTTTACTATCAAAATGTGGAACGGCATTTACACGAAACTGGGACGGCCAAATGCATGTTTTCCAGTTTCCGTAATGTCAATCTGGAAATGTTCGAATTCTCATTAGTGAATGGTTTTGTACATTTGCTAATGTGGGATTGATGTTCTAATAACAGATTGTACTACTGTGGGGATTGGGAAATTTACCCTTTTCCTCACTGTAGTGTGATCTCGGAGTTGGAATATATTAAATACAGGGGGTGCAGGGGGGCTTGCTCTCCTACAAACCTGTAAAAACTTATGCTGTAGATGTATAATTCCTATGGCAGCTTCAGTCCAAGTGCGTGAGGGTCTGACATCACCTCCTGACATTTCAAATAATGTTAAATTCGGATGTTGAGGTGATAATTTCCAACATTCTGTAATAGTTACATTCCCAAATTTGAAATGTCAGTTCAGGCAATTAAACAGATTTTGTTTTGAGATTCAACATTTTATAGTAAACTATATATATATATATATATATATATATATATATATATATATATATATAGAGAGAGAGAGCGTCCTATTAGGAAGATAGACTTTTCAGACCATATGATTGACTTTCAAAAAAGGCAAAGCAGCTGTATGGAGATTGTAATACAGTGGGGAATATGGAAATTTGCCCTTTTTCCACTGGAGTTTTTTTTTTTTTTGTTTATTTATTTTGTTTTGAAATTATGGAACTTTGATTTTATGGTCTTCACTATTTACAGTTTGATGTTCCGTAATTTTGATATAGCAACATAGATCCCTATATAAATATATATATATTTATATATATATATATATATATATATATATGTATATATGACCTTTTTACCCTTTGGCATATATAGAACACACGGAACACAAATGCATGGAGAAGTTAATTTTCTTTCTCTGTATTTCTAAGTTGAATTTGTCTAATTAAATTGAAACACTGGTACGAAGAAAAGGAAAATGCTGTCTTCTGCTTTGATGAAACATGCCAATTGTGCTTACATATATTTGAAAACAAGCCATGTACCCCTAACTCTCTCTCCCTGCATATTATTTCTGATTATTTAATAAAACAGTTTAAATAAATCTGAGAAATGTATTATGATAGATGAACTTGTTTAAATGCATTCAGTAAATAGCCCAATGCAACACTGCACACTAAGGCATGCCATTACCAGCATGCTCTAAAATAGGTGACTTGTTATGTACTTCTATATGGCATAGACTATGAACCACAGAAACAATAATAATATTGTTCTCTTTATAGCTGCTGTTTAGGGCATCTCAAATGTTATAATGAGGAACGATATCAAAGAGGAAACTTCTCAAAATTATACTCAGAGTAAATAATATTAGAAAAATCACAACAGTCCAACCAAAAGCAACAGCTGTACAATCAAAAAGAATCAAAACTGAAAAGCACAGCCAGACACTTTCTCATCTGAATAGCATTATTTTATTAGAAGTTCATTACGGCTACTCAGATGAAGATCTGTTCTGCGTTTTCTTCATTATGGTAAATACTGCATTTGATTTATGCAACAAGGATACCATTTGGGGTACTTTCATCATGGTTGCTGCATCTGCTTTTTGTTTCTTTAACAGATTGTTAGTAGTGTTCCAGTGCTACGGGATTAGACTGAGGAGTTTGTTGCTGACACTTTTGCATGTTAATTGTATCTAGGTAGAATGTTAGTGGAATTTATGAAAATGTACTCCCTGGATCAACTCAGTAATGTCTGATTGTGCTAAACATTTGGCATCTGGATAGAAATTTCCAATTCATAAAACATCCCATCCCATTGACTTTCATATAGCTCAGTAAGAGACGATCGACTGAAGCCTATTTGTGTAAACCAACATAGCAAAGAATTTAGGAATGCCAAATGAAAATTCCATTGTATCATGTGGTATCCAACACCAAATTAACAAAGAGCATCATGGTGACTAGAGCCATCTGTATGTATTTCATACTATTACAGTGTGGTGTCCACCATACTATTACAGTGTACAGCAGTCTGTTCTAGGTCCAACTATTGTGTCATTACCTTTTTTCTTTAGGACATAAGTATTAGTCATTTCTGTTGTGATGAATCTTGGTTATAGCCAATTTCTATAGTGGCTGAAGGAATCTTTGGCAATCATGTCTATCGTTGCGCAGTGCATCTGTTTGTAAGTTCATTTATGCAATCCCATTAAACCTACAGAAATGCTAAAGTGTGTGTGTGTGTGTGTGTGTGTGTGTGTGTGTGTGTGTGTGTGTGTGTGTGTGTGTGTGTGTGTGTGTGTGTGTTCTTGCATGATACATTTATACATAACCTTATTTGCACATCTCTGATGATGCTGTAGGAATACGGAAACATTGTAGGATGCATCTATACTTAAGTTCATCAGTACATTTCTCTCATGACTGTAACAATTCAGAAATGCATTTGTGTATATGTGTGTCTCTGTGTTAGTGCCTTTGTGTGTTGTATGATACATTAGTTGTTCATGTGCGTGTTTATGTTGACTCTGAAAGAATACGGTCACTGGCAGAGAGAATACATGAGCAATAAGCAAAATTATGAAAAAAGAATAAAAAACACACTTACCAAGATAGCAGTACATGTGGTGGTTTTAAGAAATGTATCTTTTGCATTTTAGATAAAGTGAATTTAATAATAAAGGCGAGACGGAAAATTTCAGTGCAAGAAATTATTATTGGCAGGTGTTGTTTGATGTCACTAGTTTTCCAGGAATTAATGAAGCTATTAATTTAAATGCATTTTAGAAATGAGGCAATTGACATATTAGACATGACATCATTTAGTAGGCATATTTATTCATTTGTTGCAATTGACTGTTAATAATAAAATCAATACTTTTTCTTTACAGCTGTTGGTAGTCTGATAAAGATCTTTTCAGAAGGATGAAAGTACTCCTAGATGTTTTTTGTTTTTACTTTATTAAACCTATACATGCATTCATTATCTGGAAAATTACTTTTGGATGTCCTCTGGAGAAGATGTAATTTGTGGGACTATCTTGTGGGGTCTCCACATCCAAATCAGGGAAGGTAGTTGATTCCGAAGGCCTTAAACAAGGTAATCAAAAGACGTACTAAAAGTTTCAAAACTGGCATTTTCACAACTAGCAAACTCTCACCAAATGTCCTGATGAATCTATCCAGGACATTAGAAGCCAAAGGCTTTCAAAGAGGTAGGACCCAGGTTGTTTCATGCCCAGTAGGTGAGAAGAATGAGGGGGGAACCACTGAAAATCTGTGAGTTGTAATTATAATTCTTGGAACAACACAAATGGAAGGGTCAAGTGAGGAATACATACTAACTCTAAAGTTGTAGCATACAATACTATTTCTGCTACTCTGTGATGCAGCATTCTCAGAATTAGTATATATAAATTGGGGAAATGGTGGGAAGCCCACTAATGTCGAGGTGTGCTTGCTTTAACAGTGGAATACTGAGTTTGAAAGTGTCAGTAGTCTCTGTGTCAGATCTCGCACTTCCGAATGAGCGACAAGATGAAACAGTGATTGGCAAGCAGTGCATATCCAACAGTAGGAGAGTAAAGTGATGGAATTGAGAATTCTCAGTCAACCGCCTTCTAAAGCCACGACAGGTCCAAATCTAATAGCTTAAGGTAAATGACACTGCAGCGGTGCCAGGTCATGAAACACTGTCGTTACATCGCATGACAGAATAAGCTCCTGGACCAAGGAAAGATTCTTCAAATGAAAATAAGATGCCTTAGCAGCAGATGACACGTGGGCCTTCATTGTGAGCCTGTTGTCAAGAATGACACACAGATTTATGAACCTATTCTCTATATATATCATAAGCTGCAAAAAGAGAGGAAGTTGAAATGGGCATACAGAAGCATATACCTGTATGGCCTTTGTCTTTCTCAGGTTGAGCTTAAGTCAGTTTTCCAGAGAAAGGCCTGGAAAGCATGGCTTCAGCAAGGTACACAGGCCACAGTTCTACACTGCAGACAACTAAGAATCCAGACCAAACAACAATTAAAAGTAATAAGAAAAGCTAGTATGCATCCCTTGAACACACCCACCCAAAAACTCTGAACTGTTCAGGTCATCCATACACAACCAGCTAAACCCAGGCCACTCAACAAAGTCTCCTGCTACTAGTCTAAATCTTAGAGAATCCATAGCCAATCAATATAATGTGTACTTTATTGAGTTGGTGTCCTTCCTCATAAACAGCTACCTATCAAGCGTGCCCAACATCTCCCCCAGCAAAACTGTAACATACGTTTTCTCCATATTAATCCTGTTTCTACCTCCACCATCAAAAATTCTTTCCGCAGCTAAAATTTACTACTTGAGCTACTGAGAACATTTCCACAGAATACCTTACAATGTCTCCAGAAGAACTAGTTTATCCTGCTTCTTGTCTTTGTAAACTGGGAAAACTGTGTACCTACCACTTGGAAAAAAAAACAGTCATAATACCACTCATAAGGGTGGCAGTTCTACTGATTTCTGTAACTTTCGTTCCATTACCATACAGTACCCTATATTAAAAATGTATAAAAATGTATTCAAACTTGGCTCCTTAAACATCTCTTTAACAACAGCCTACTGTCCCCAACACAAAATGGTTCAGGCTTCACTATAGTACTAATACCACAGCAGTAAGCTTCACCAACCAAGTGAATTTCTACAGGGTCTCTGGAAACCTTGTTTCATCTCTGTTTCTCAATTTATCCAAAGCATTTAGTACCTTATTTCACCAATTATTACTCCATGAACTGTCAGTATTAGGACTCAAGCACTCCACCCTCTATTGATTCCACAACTACCCATCAAACAGAAACCCAGCAGTTAAATGTGTCTACTCTTGCTTACCCATCTCCAGCAAGCTAAAAAAATAGGTCTGCTGTATCAAAGCAGTCCCTAACTGCAAATGCCAGGAAAACTATTGTGTAATCATCCTCCTGTCTTCATGGTTAAATCAGCCCCCATTTTCATAAACCTTCAGCAGTCACTCCGAGCAAAACTACAACAATTCTACAGCAAAATGGCCAGGTTTGCCACCAACCATAAAGCAAAATATCACCCCTGCCTATCCCTAAAATGAGTCCTATGGCTTGAACTACCAAACTGTCTTGCTACTACCCAAATGCTAATAGGCCATAATGTTTTTTTTTTAACCCAAAGCTGTCCAGTCTTACTAAACCTTTAGACACTGTACTCTCCTGCCATGTCCCTACACTCACTAGTCACGTTTACATACCACTAGAAAAAAACAAAATTCTGCCAGAAATGCTCTTTGCTCTAAGTCTCTAAGCTCTGGAGCTGCTCTTTGCTCTAAGTCTCTAAGCTCTGGAGCTCTGTTTCTACTTCATTAGGCAGCAGAACAACATGCACAGGTATAAATCCCTTTTAAAACTAATCTCTAATGCTCCTGCACATCTCATAGCTATTTGCTCTGTCTTACTTTCTTATTCACCTGTACATTACAGAACATTAATCTAAATGTTATTCTAAACTCTTCACACCTTATATCTGCTGTATCTAACTGCAAACTTTTATACTGCACCTTCTATTTTTTTGTGAACAGAAATTCTTTTCTTTCAGATTATTTTGCTATCTTGCATATAGCTGAACAACATTTGTGCTATATTTTGCACTAACAACCTTTCTTATAGAGGAAAACTATTACTACTTTGGATTTATTTTGTCCTCTCTGCCTTACAACATTGACTAAATAGTTGTTTTATTAGTTTTTTTATGTATTTGCATATTTTTAATTGCATTGTTGCTTATTTGGAACTTTTCTCCCTGGGCCTCTGCCGAAAAGGGGCTATTGTTCCCCAGCTGGAGTTTTCTAGTCAACAAAAGCAAATAAATAAATAAAATGTATTGAAAAATTGACTGCAGGCAGTTCCAAAGCATGGTAAAGCCTGTCACAGATCCTTTGAAAAGAGAGTGCATCATCAGCTTAAGATTGATGAAATACATGTCTCCTTGGCATGACATTATCAGCATAAGACTGAGAAGATACATGTCTCCTTGGCATGACATTTAAGTGTTGACCTGTATTCACAATGCTCAACAAAGGCTGTTCTGCACAGGTGCACATAGTAGCCACTATAAATACTGACACTAACATATATGTTATTGTGCAATGTGTAGGTGTAGAACCATTATCTCTGCATTAGGCCAAGTGTAAAGTGAGCAAGGTTTAAATTCAGCAAGTTCAGTTCCCCAATTTTGAACTACCCAGCCACTTTTAGTACTGGAAATAACTCAGACTGGTTTTTGTTTACATTCTGGCAGTTATTCAGAGTGTGTGTGTGTGGGGGGGGGGGGGGGCTTTTCTTTTCTTTATAACTGTGAAACTATATAGTTAGTATAAAGAAGCAAGAGAGTGGGAGGATTTAGGAAGGGGGTTGCCAACTGCAAAAAAAAAAAATTGCTTTTGAACATTACATCAACCTGATGCTTTGACCAATTTGTTTCATCTGGTCAGAGCTTCATCAGATTTAAACTTTGAAGTTAAAAGAGCACAAATATGTTTGCGTTTGTTGCATTAGAAATGTGCAGATACCTGTATTTGTGTGTTTACAGCAAGGCTAAAGAAACACTGATATCTAGATGAATATTATGGCATGATGTATGTACTCCATGATGAATCACCACAACTCCATTTTTTTCCTTGCTAAAGATGAAGAAATGCTGATATGTTTATGCATTTTATTATTAGATCCTTGACTGTTTAACCCTGCATGTAGCTTGCTGTCAAGGGTAAATGGTTATTGACATGCATATGCTACTAACAAATGCATAAGTGTAATTTCCAATTGTGTGTGTCTGACGAAGAAAAAGGAGCTGATTGCGTTTTTCTTTAAAAAATGTCTGCATAACTTTACCATTTGCATTCAAAGCTAAAGCAGTCTTAAACCTGTGTATGTTACTTCACGTTAAATGTTCATGGGTTAGAACTAGACTTACTGCCCTTATGGGCCATTTTGAGCCTAGCCATGTGAGAATCAAACCCTGCACCTTGTGTTTGTAAGATAAACAGCTTAACCATTATACCAACCACCCACTAAACATAAGTCCATCTGTATCAGGCATGGCTTAAATGTTTATTGCAAAGAAAAAAACATATTGTACCAGAAAATCAGGATCATTTTCAATTTTTTTGTCAGGCAGCCTAGTTAAGTTTCTGCTAATGTAAGCTAGCAGATGCTGACAAGAGTTAGAAAAGCTGTAGACTGGGAACTGCTAAAGGCTTTTAGAAATGGCTGTCCTAAGGAAGATGCATTGCAGAAGCATAATATATGCCTTATGAGATGTTTTCCTGAAAAACAAATATTTAGAAAATTAGATTTTTGCAGTGAAATGATGTCTGGAAAAGAGTAGGAACCAATAACAATCAGCAGGAACAATCAAACCTATATGTTCTGGTAGCAAATTAGAGCAAAATTAAAGCAAAAAAATGTTTTAAATAGCACGGGGCTTAAACTCTCATCATTTGTGGTTAACTAGGAGCTGTGGGTGAGACCTCCTGTGATTTCTTCTGCAAAACTGTTTTTGACTTTTGCATCCCCTGAAAAATCATTTGGCTTTTTGCACATCATTGGGTAGATTAGCATATTTGCAGAACCTCAAATTCTACTGATATGTTTTTATTTAGATAGATAGACAGATAGACAGACAGACAGTTGGATAAACAGTCCACTAGGTGTAGGGCCACTGCATCAACATATTTTGATAATTAAAACATATTGTAAACACAGAACAGTAAATAGTCCAAGCTGGCAATGCTATAAATAGTAAATATGTACAGGAATATATTTTGTAGTCAGTTAGTTCTCTGACCTAAAATGACACATTTCATGAAATCTTTGACATAGTGCTGTTAACAATAATAACTTAGTAATTATATAAAATGACATACAGAATTAAAGTGGACCATTTACAAAAGATTCAGGAGAGAATTGTTTACATCTGTATACAACATTTCCCAAATAAACATCCATCACAACTACTTAACACTAGAAATAAAGCAGTCTGCAAACCTACACTTGAGTCTATGACAGTGGCCAAAGAACATGAATGCTATCCTTTGTCAGCGAAACGAGCAGAAATAACCTTTATCTAGAAGAGAGTAGTTATTTTCTGAATTGTGTGTAGATGTTTAATTTTCAAATTCCTGATGGTAGATTTCCAAGATTACCCCTGCAAACTAGACAAAGTGTTTATCTCATATTGCTTTAGATCATTTATATATACATACATATAATACATATCAGACAAAATGACACTCATGCACACATGCACTCAATATTTCCAGCACTTTCACAATTTCTCCTCATATAGTAAAAGAAATATCGCTTCATTAAAGGAAAGACAAGATTGACAAAGAGCATCACCATCCATTTTGCCCTTTGCCTGGCTTAGCAGGTTGTTGAAAAGCCTATACCTTCTCTACTGATGTCTTGCTATAATAAATGTGATAGACTGCCATACTATAAATTAGCTTTTCAGTAGAGGGTAAACCACTAAAATGGACAGTCTGGAATTTAACAACTCTACAGCCAAGGCATTATGAGCCGTGAGTATACTGTGACAGCATTTATGGATTTGCATAAAAGCTTTCATTCTGATGGACCATGACTTGTTATTCTTTTCTTATATTTATCACAGAAAGAGAAAAATGCAAAATGTCTCAGCAGGAAAGACAATGCATCCCATATAGTATGGCAGTCCTTATTCTCTTTGTCCACAGTAACTGCACAGTAATAAAAAGGAACCTAGCAAAGAAAAGTGCGGATGGCCTACCTTACCATTGTAAAACGTGCTCATGATAGATGTACTGCCTGTGCCTTAGCTTTGTTACCTAGTTGTCTTCAGAAGTTGTGACAAGCCTAATGCATTGTGTTTGCCAGTAAATTTCAACAACACCAAGGGACAGTTCATTCAGCCATACATGTTTTCAAGGTAACAAGAAATTAAAAAAGTAATAACACCCGCACACGCTCTGTCTGACATAAGTATATACACGCACACACACACACACACACACACACACACACACACACACACATGTATAGATACATATACACACACAAGAAATGTAGTGTTACTTCTTTTAGCTGTTTAAAGGAAGAATGAACTCTTAAGAACGTAAATCGACATGTCGGTAGGGTTCAAGGATTTATTCTTCCATTGTACTGGACATTTGAATGTAGAGTCTCTTCTATGCCTGTTGTTTCAGGTATATCAGCTTGAATGATTATTGTTTCGAGGATTTATTGTTGGATCACATGTGCTGATGTTACATCAACAGGTTACCGTCATTTGCAATGGGGACATGCAATTCACTGACTCAGAATATGTCAGCTAATTTCAGCAGGAATGTTGAAGCTTATACAAATTCCAAGCGAATTTGCAAATTAAATTATACTGAAAGTTTGATCAAGTTGTTGCAGGGGTATCTCACTGAATCCCTAAGGATTGTATATAGAGTACAGCCTATTATCCAGGCCAAAGTTACACATTTGTTACATGTGACTCATACTACAGAGATGGTATAAATCAATGTTTAACTATTATAACAAGTCACTGAATGGAAAGTGCTAAAATCATGGAATACAGATTAATGGATAGTACTGCCTACCCTTTGTACCTGTGTCTGAATGATATGTTTTGACGGAAGGTGTGTGCATGTGTGTGTGTGTGTGTGTGTGTGTGTGTGTGTGTGTGTGTGTGTGTGTGTGTGTGTGTGTGTGTGTGTGTATGTGTGTGTATGTGTGTGTGTGTATGTGTGTGTGTGTGTGTGTGTGTATGTGTGTGTGTGTGTGTGTGTGTCTGTGTCTGTGCAACTAATTGCTCTTTATTACTGAATGTCTTGAGAACAGATCCTTGCAGCTGAATTTTTATGAGTCATGTTATCTGTGTATATCTCATTCATACTAAGTATTTGTTCAACAAAAGATAAGATACCATGACAAAATTATATTTGGGCTCGGAATGAAGAGTTATAAATACAACTAAACATTGTAGCTGAGCTGAAATGCTGAATTCCAACAAATCCCAACTGAGTGGAAACAAAAACAAATAAAATGTGTTATTAAAACAGGATGGCAATATTCTGAACCTACACGAACAGCATGTGACAACGATGTTTAATAATATGAAATGAATTGAAATAGTTCAAGAAAGAAGCGTATGTTAGAAGAAGAAAATGTGCAAGGGTTAAAGAAAACAATTTAAGATGAATGACTTGGGGGTGCTCGTGGAATGATTTTTCATTGAAAGCATGTTGGATGCATAAAACAACATTTCTTGGAATTTGCGGGCTATAATGTCAGAGAGGGAGGTCAAGACAGAACAAAACCGATATCTGGAAAGGCTTTTTGGATACTGGAAAACATAAGGTATGCAGCCAAATTGAATCTGCAGTTTGGATAACAAACAGGGTAGCTGACAGATTAAGGCAGGCAGGAGTCAATTACCTGATGGCAAATAATGTATTTAAATTGTTCTGTGTTGTGGCTGAATGTACACAAAAAGAAGGTTACAAACAGTTTTAATCACTGTGTAATTTAAAGGTGTGGGCACCTGGACTGACAGTGAAGTAGAGGTATTTCTGCAGTTAATTTTCCACACCCTAAAGATGTATTTTCAGTAATATCAAGGAAGCAGTCAGAGTGTGTTTGTTAATAACTGTGCTACCTGGAACACCAAGTCATTTTTTAAAAGTGCAACAGCAGTGAACAAAATGCCATCAGTGATGAATGTGGTAATTAATTTTCTTTTGATATTTAAACTGAAATTGTTAAGTCCGAAACTTACTAAGAGTTAACATGTCAGCAATTTCTCTTCTCTGGGGGCCTCTACTAAAAGGGGTCTACCAGCACAACCTTGATTAGCAAATGTAAATAAACAAAGGAAAACATGAAATAGAACAAGCAGCTTGCATTTAAGCAGTTTCCTGTGAATGTTACTATATCTTGCTAAGAAATAAGTATGCCCTGAATCAGTGATTTTTTTTAATTGTGAAGCATTCTATTAAACATTTTTGTTTTTCCAAACTTTGGAGTTCATGTACATCTTAGCTGTCATTTACAACTACAGTCAGAGGAATTTTAAATGTTTGTTTTGACTATGATAACATGCATTGTAAGATTTTAACATGTACCCAAGGGTTAATATTTTGCATAAATCTAAAGGGAGCAGCCTATTTGCCATATAATTGTTAAACTATAACCTAAACTTACACATAATGCTCAGTATCTCTTTATTTATTTTATAAAACTACAAAGTTTTCATCTGATAGAGTTACATGCAGAGCTCTCAGTGGTATCTCTTCATTTCTGAGTAAAAGTGTTGACCAGGATGACTGAATGGTGTGATTTGCTCTGCTGCACAGCAACATGTGCTGCCTGTAATTGTCAGTTGTTAATTATGGACAATAAATTTATGGCTATTTAATGGATAAATCTTTCTCTCTAGTAATTATAGCTGCATTAATTATTACCAAGTAAACTGCTTTGCATTGCACTCTGTATATTAATGCCCCATATAAAATTGCACATCATAAAACAAATGTATGGTAATAGCTTCCAAAATTCAAAAATGATTTAAAAGCCAGAGTTTAACAACCTGTTAATGCCATCTACCAAGAATGACCCCTATGCCAGAATAAATTGTTGTGTCATTCACCATGTTGTGTCATAATTAAAACACCTTAACTTTTATACAGGGCATAAAATAAAACACATGAACTAGTAATACTTTGTATTAATAAATTTATATCCTTTGCACAGTCATTATGGTGTTAGAAAATGTGAATTTATTTAGTACTCTTTGGTATAGTCTGTCTACAACAATGTGACTTCTGTCAATCTACATGGATAATAAAGTCACAGTTGTTAAATCATTCAGTCCTAGATGTTTCTCTAGGATCACCTGACTTTATCAATGTCCAGGTATCTATTATTGCCTGTTCACTAATCCTATAACTGCGAAGAGGTGCTGGAAATATATGAGGCCTGAATAGGAACATACAGCTAAAACATCTCACAAAATATCAAACCTATATGCCTGACTTTATAAAGTGCTATTGTTTCAGTGTTCTTTGCTCTGTGGGCACAGAAAAGCAAGTATTTGCTGGTGCCAAATGTTATCTTGCAGTGGAAATGGACCGCAGTATAATTGTGGAACAGAGGGATTAAGTACCAGGACACGGGATGTATAAGGTAGCAAAGAGTACAGATGAAGAACCCCCTCCACCCATTTTATGTCTTTCTGGCATGCTGACCCTCCATCTTCCTCTCTAACTTTATTCTCTTTATTTCAGTAATTATCATTGTATTACTTTCTTTGTTGTTATTACTGCTTTCTGCAGTTAATACAGTATTAAGTACACATGATACACGCACATAAGAAAAATATTCATGCAAATACCTAAAGAGATGATTAAAAATATGGTATATAGCTGTGACTGTCTGTGACTCAAATAGACTGCATGAATGAGAGCAATATATGTTATAAATTTAGTGCTGTGATGATTTATTAAGAGTTATACTTCCAGCTGTCAATTCACATTGTTAAAGTTATGTGATGCTAACTAGCTTTATCCTTTTGTCCTGTGTTTGATTCCCTCGTTTTCCCCTTCCAAACTCTGTGGCACTGTTAGTAATTTATCCCGGGAGTAGTCCCAGATCACTTCTAAGAAGAGGCACATGTAAAGCGCAGGCTTAACTGGTCAATAAATAAAAAAAAAAAAATCCATCATTCCAATGGTATCAGAAAAAAATGGAAATTTGCAAACAATAAGCGTTTAACAATGACTTTTAGCTTTCTAACTCAAGGATAAACTCTTCCAAAATGAAATGTTGGGAGATGTTGATATTTTATAAAAAAATGATATCTAGTATATTATAGTGATTAACTGACAGCAACTCATTAACTTCTTGGATAAGGGTGATAAGTAAATTTCTCTCAAAATGTAGAGAACATAGTCATTTACTTGATAGAAGTCCACTTGACAAATATCTTTGTCCTGTCATAACACATGAAGAGTTGTGTAGCCCATATGCGGTGATTTATGTCAAACATTTACATGTGTGTTATACTTAAATGGCACTACATTTTTTGTGTCATACCCTATTGCTCTTGTGTGACTATTAGCATTATTAGGCTATATGAAAGTCACATCCAGAATATATAAATATCAGTCATGAAGCTACTGGCCTCATTTTGTTTTCAGGTTATTGCAGAAATTATTGTAGTTTTGCCAATGCTTCACCATGAGGGAAGAGAAATATGTGACCAAACATAAGTTCAACTGTCAGAGTAGAGCAGTAGTTTACATGGCTCAGTGGCAACACTGTCCGGCTTTCTATATTGAAAAAATGGACGACAAATTAAGGGAAAGAGTATATGAGCATTTATATTATATTTCCAAAATGAAAAAAGAAAGTGCCCTAGCTAGACATGTTGAAGCATTTCCAGATCATACATTCATATTTAGGGCTATTGACTGTGTGAATTCAAATGGAAGAGGTGGTCCCGATTCATTAATGTTGGAGAAACTTGAACTGAGGTGGCAGCTTTGTGCAGACACCTGTCATTTTCCAGGATTGAATGAAGTGTATTCTATCCTGTGCATTCTTAAATTGAAAAATCTAGATAGGTAGATTCATGAAAGGTGTAAGTGAGTCCATACCCTCCGGTTGTAAGGTGCTGTCATGTGGACAGAATGGGTCAGGATAAATTATTTTAATATTTTAATATTTTAATTTTCATCAGAATGAAGACATTAAAAATAAAAATATACATGAAATAAATAATGTTGATTATGAATTTTAGGCTAAATATTTTAGTAAGAGTATATTTAAGGCATTACTTGTAAAATATTGAAATAAATGTTATAGTTAATAATATGGGGATGTTATAGGGAAGGGTGTCTTTAAATGGAGGTGTGTGTTAAGTGTCACATGATTGATGATTTTTTTATTTAAACTTTGCATTTGTACATGTCTGTTATCTGAAGAAGTCTCCCTATAAGGAGAGACAAAAAGCGCTTAATAAAACGGACTTTATTTTTACTTGTGGGTGACCAGTGGAGTGATTTCCTAGCTTTTTTATCCAGTATATATATAAATATATATATATATATATATATATATATATATATAGATAGATATACATAATATATTTTTTTCCGTTGCTTTGCATTATGATGAACTGTGGAATCTAATGATATATATGTTTAGCAATGCACTGCCAAATCAGGCACAGTTAAAAATAGAGCTCAGATAATAATATAGAATGCCGAAAAAATTTAGAGGCTAACTATGAGAATGTTAGCTCTCAGTTTCTCGCTGTAGTCATGTCAAGAATGGATCTACTTCTAATCATCAAAGGACCACTTACCCAAAATTGAATTTACTGAGATGACAACACCGAACTTTGAATACATTAAACGGTTACACTACCGAATTTTTTAAAAGGGAACGTATGCACTTGGCCAACATGGGGAAATTTTGCCTTTTCCCCATTGTAGTGCGATCCCAGAGTTGGTATATTTAGTTAGTGGGATAGTGGATTTGACATACTGCAGTGTGTTTCTACATTGAATGTAGGCCAAGTGCATACATTCCCTGTTAAATTTGGTAGTGTGATCGTTCGGTGTATTCACAGTTCGTTGTTCTCATCTCAGTAAATTCAGTTTCAGGTAAGTAGTCTTTCAATTATTAGAAGTAGACACATCAAGAATATATATCACAAATAATAAAGATACAGTTTAAAGAAAAAAACAGTAGGTATTTTGCCTCAGCAGGAAGTGGTCCTTCATCTGCCTTCACCTTCCTGTTGTCATTTGAGAGTTTAACATAACTGCCATATATGTCTTCACCCCTTATCTAATTGCCAGCTCACATTAATGCAGGGTCTTTATGTAAACCATCTGACAGTCCTGCAAAGGAAGCACCAGACAAGAGCACCTTGTGATGTGTAGTTTAGATACTGTATTAAAGACTCTTCATCACAAATCAGGCCTTTTGTACAGTTCGATAATGCACATCCTCTGACTGAAATTATACAGTTAGCATTCTCAAGCCTGAAATTTGACTGCAATAATGCAGTATGAACTAGAGAAATGTGTCAGTTTTCTAAATTGTGTAAAGCATTCTGACCTTCAGCTGAAAGGAATCAAAGACTGTAACTAGAAAAAAAAAATAATTTGTACAGCTACTGTGTGTTTTGCCTTGGTATAATGCCCCCCCCCCCCCCCGAACCAATCACTGGGCTTAAGGTATCTAAAGTTGCAGTTGTGTAAAAGTCTGAGGAAGATCCATATTTGCCTTGAGTAGTGCAGGCCACATACCCCTCTGTATAAAGTATAGGGCCAGAGAAGGAAAGTCAAAGTCATTCGCTTCTCGTTGCACAGGGAGCAGTTTTGTGTATGCAAAGATAACTGCCTGGAAGAGTGGTATGCATCTTAAATAAAGAGGGAATAATTTTGCATGTAAGGAGATAATTGCTTGGAGAAGATGTTCTCCTAGAACAGAAAGAAAGTCTGAAATAGAGGATGAGAAGCTTGCCTTGCGGCACAAAAGAATGACTTCTCAGAAGAGATATTTGCCTGTTTTTTTAGAAGAAAGATATGTGTTTGGACTGGCTAGAGATGGAAACCTCCAAGATTTTTTGTTCCTTTTAGTACAGTTTACTTTCCATTTAGTTTTGTCTGAGCTCTGTAAATGAGGTACATGGGACTGGTACATCAGCTTCCATTGTGTTTTGTATCTTACACTGAACATATACCCACTACTAGGTATAGAAATATGTTTATTTGGCAGTTGTAGCTTATAGATGAAGGTAATATTTTCAAAATAACATATCTCAAAGAGATCATATTTCAGCAAGCAGATGCTTTTTACATCATGTTTTAGCTATCCATTGTAGAATAATTTAAAAAATGATACCACTTAGCAATGGAAAGAGGCAGGAAAACTTCTGTTTACCTTTTCTTCCTACATAGTAACTATTTTAAGTTGCTTTTAAATTTGTAACAACTGCAGCAAAGTATCTCTTTGCTTATGGAGAAATCCATTAGCTACCTCTGGATAGGTGACATTATAAAGTAGTTCTAGAACTTTTTACAGACAGTATGGGTGTATTTTATGATTATGCACTGAAAGTAGAATTTCTATGATTAGATGTAACTATTTGCAGAGGGATTATGTAGTAATAAAAAGTGTTACATGAGTTTCCATGCTAACTGGCAAGAAAAAATAGAGGTGGTAATTTTTGATGTTTCAATAGACGCAATGATTTGTGTTTCACTGTGGCTACCGAAATTGTTGGTGGAAAATACTAGATTTTGCTACCAGAATGGAGTGCAAATCACATAAATTGGTGTTAAACTATATGCATTATATACTATTAAATGAACTGTAAATAGCAACATTTAGTCCCAGTGATAAATAATGCAGTAATTAACATCTTCATTTCTGCAAAGTCATTAAGTTTATTACAAAGTTTATTAATTCTGCAAGTGGCAATTTTATCACATAATTCATCTTCCTGTAAAACAGGGATGATCTAATGTTCTTTTTTTGTTTAGCGTATCTATATCTATATCTACTTCTATTTGTATATCTATGTCTGTCTATATCTATACCTATATCTATATCTATATGTAAAAAGAGGTCTATATTACTTTGCCAAAATTTATCTTCAGTGAATACCTTTACATTGATACGTATTCAGCAATAAATAAATTTTCCAAGAGCAATGAAACAAGAGTCCTCAGCAAAACAGAACCCAAAAGTAACTAAATCAAACCCACCCAAGTAGGGGGCTTCACACCCACATCCCCCTAACTGTATATACCAACTCCAAGATTGCACTATAGTGGGGAAAAGGGCAAAGTTGTGTAGTTGGCCAACTACTTCATTGCCCTTGGAAAATTCAGAGAATCGCGGAAGTAATTTTCGCTGAAAACATGTCGATGAAACAATGTACGCTGAAGATGAGTTTTGGCAAACTAATATAGACCCAATAAATCTATATCTATATATATCTATATCTGTATCTATATCTACAACTATGTCTTTGTTTATATCTGTATCTATATCTATGTCTATATCAACCTATCTAAATAAATAGAGCTAGAGACAGAAATATTGATGCTTAAATATGACCCCTCAAAATATCAGCCATCTCCAAGAAGTGACTGACTGGTACCATACTCCAAGGGAACTGTATTACATTTGGAAGATTTTAGTTCAACTTTAAACATTATATGTACAAGTTTAGAAATCAAATTAGATTGTGTTACATGAATAGCACTATCCTCAAATTAAAACTAGATTGTAATACAGCTCAATAAGGTCTGAAGGAATGATGAGACAGCAGGTTCACTAGGATCTAATAACGTATTAAGTGACCTGAATCTTTAAGGCCCTCTCCTTTTTTCACCATACTATATCAGAAGAAACATTGCTTCAAAGACTCATATAGTGTAATTTTAAGTTATCAAACATGTTTTCCAATAAAGAGAAAATCAAATATTACAGATAAACACTGTCTGTACATTTATGATATGAGTTATTTCTAATAAGAACAAGTACATTTTTAATCAATAATTGTGATCATATGTGGTATAAACAGAAGGAAAGCCTTTTTTGACTATTATTATTATTATTATTATTATTATTATTATTATTATTATTATTATATCTAAACACATAAACATAACTTTATAATTTGATGGTGCTAATCTAAAGATATGTTTTGGAAGAGTAAAGCTAACATTTTACACTTAAAGAATGAGTGGCAGAAATATTATATAAGCCTTGCCTAAATAGTTATGGGATAAGTGAAGGACATTTGATTTATCTAAGTTTATTCTAGATCTATTAAAGTATTGTATATGTCTAAAGGCTGGTCAGACTAAATACTAGATTTTGTTAGGCTCCACCATTGCCAAATAGTATATCATCCATTAAAACAACTACTTTATATTTCTGGAATATACAGCTGACATCCTTAGCATCTTTATATGTTGCAACTAACTGTAACAGTGATGTAAGAGTTATACAAAAAGTAATAGGGGTAACAAGCACCCCATCTTACTACTCTGACCAATAAATAGACCTGATTGATGTTTATTAACTGATAAACTTGATCTATTATCTTCATGCAATGTTTGTCATATTTATGGCTCATCCAGGATTGCTGTGCCAAACTTTTAAACAGATTTGCATATTGATAAAGCTAAAGATTTTAAGTGGCTCAATTTATAATAAGCATGATCCTTCTGGATACAGTAGTGGGTTGTGGTAAGTATAATAAAGATGAGCTTGCATTGTTAGAGTCAGAGATTTATTTTTATAAATCCATATTGGTGTTTAGAAATTTAAAAAGGCAAATGATTCTGCAAAGAATTGTATCCTACTTTTACAGGATGAGGTTGGTATAATGGCTAATGTATTCACCTCACAGATTCAAGGTACAGGGTTTGAACCTGACCTCTGGTCACTGTCTGTGTGGAGTTTTCATGTTCTCTCTTTGTCTGTATGGGGTTCCTACCACCTTCAAAAACATGATGGGTATTTCCACCTCAAGAATGGAAGTTACTGGGTTTAGTCTTCACTTCCCCAGTTGAAGTTAAGAAGTATGCAATCAGTGTAAGCCCAACATTAAATTGAGTTATGGACAGCAACAAAGACTCTTGGTGGTGCCCATTGGAGGAAGGGTTGTATAGACCAGCTGCTTTAGCCATCAACTGAAGTGAGCAGTATCTTCTAGATAGGATATCATGGATTACATAATGCATGCCATGTCAGGTTTAGTCACTCAGCAGTGTGAACATTGGCTCTAAGTGATTTGGTCACATTGGCTAATGTCAACAAAAATAAGTATGAGTATTTGTCTATGCTACGTGGGTTGAAGAGCTGGCCTACTCCAACCTACACCAGAGACTCATGTTAATGGTGGGAAGGGTCTGTCTGCACTATTGGTCAGTTTGTGCCCACAATAATCCCCAGCATCCCTGAGTCAATACGCTCCTGCATGGAGTCCAGGTGCTCATTCAAATAGCTCTGGTGAGTGAAAGTCAGACATAAAACCAATCAACCTGCCGAAAATCGATTGATTATTTTTACTCTAAATGTAGGTTCACTAATGGGATAGAATGTGAAAGTGGACAACATTATGGCAAGGAGGAGGCTTGGTATCCTATGAATCCCAGACAGACTAGAAATGGTGTGGTAAGAAGATGTCTTATAAAGATAGTGAGGGATTTCATCAGCAGTATCAGGCTCTTGGTAATCAGTAAAAAAAAGATAGTGAAGTACTCATAATCTCAGTCTATACTGCATGGCAGGGTCATGACAGAGAGGGAAAGAATGCATTCAGGCAGCAGTTGTAGGACCTATTTAAGTGTGACAGAATGAGTTGGGGTTGATAATGGGGAACTAATAACTCATATATGGACAGCTAGAACAGAATGTGATTGCCTGGGCCCACATTGCTGGGGCAACAGGAATAAAGAAGGGAAAGGCCATTAAACCTGCAAGGAAAGGGCATTCGATAGAATGAGAGATTGCAAAGTCATCCCCACTGAAGCTGTTGTCCCTCAACATAAACTATTAGTGCCTACAAGCAGTGGACATGCAGTGCGCTGTGGTCTTCAGAGACTAAACTGAAGACTTGAAAGCTGACTGAAGCAAAAGCACAGGAGTCCAAGAAAATGCTCTGGATTATGGCCCTTCAGCAAGAAGAGGAAATAGGCGGAGCCGAAGAAGAATGGCAGCACTTCAAATCAGCATGTGTGATGATTACTATAAAACAAATGAGTGGTTCAAATGGATATAGGAATAAAGTAGGTAAGGAAAGCTGCTAGTGGAATGCAGACGTCCAGGAATTTATCAGTAGAAATAAGTGGGAGATAGAAAAGGTGGAACAGAATAAGAAGAAATACTTGTTGGCTAACAAAGATTCTGAGAAAGCAGTCACAATGGCAAACTATAAAGGTGCACTACTCTACCAGCTTCTGGAAAGTGATTCAACAGATGGCACAAAGAAGCTCTATCAAGTTATGAGGGAAAAACAGAACAATGAAGAAGATAGTTATCTGACACCATTCATAAGAGATGCCAGCAGAAATCTGCTCACCAGTCCAGAAAACATCAACAGCAGATCGGAGTACTCCCAGCAGCTTCGGAATTAAGAAAATCTCACAGAAACGGAGCTGTTCCATGCATTGCCTATATTGAAGGAGGATGAATAATGCAGCCTAGAAGACGTAAGTACAACACTAAGGAAAATAATGTCAGGGAAGGCAGCAGGATTAGCTGAAGTCACAGCAGGTATGATCAAGATGCTGGATGAGTTGGAGTGGCCACATGGTGCTGAAGGATAAAGCTCTTACTGTGTGGCAGATGACCATTTGTTCAGATAGTGGCATGTGCACTGAATGGGCACAGAGAGCAGATGCAAATCAGTGGTCTATGTTGGCATGCCATCCTGGGGGAGGGTGGCAGCCTAGGTTCTTTGCAATAATCAGACCAAGAGCCTGGGAAATGGCATGCTGTATAATGTGAGCTCCATGCTGCATAAACAATGAGTGACTTAGGAGGTTGTGCATGCAGAGAAGCATGCTTGTACCTCCCTAGGACATCAAATTAAGGAGCTGGTAAGGCTGCTATGTGATGGGAGAGTTAGGACACATGCCCTGGCAGCAGAATGATGCTGCATCAGTATCCTTGCTCTCCTCATCAGTCTCGAACGTGGATCAAGATGAGCAAAGTGGAGGTTAAGGCAGGACTCAAAGATGTGGTGAATGAGGAGAGGAGCTGGTGGCAGCTAATGGTCAGATGTGGAGAGATAAAAAGATCATCATGGTATGAAGAGAAAGATATATCCCAGATTACTGGAGAATAAGCATTCTAGTGCCAGTGCACAAGAAAAAAGGGGGGGCATTCATAATGGTGGGCAGTCAGGCTGTATCACACTCTTGTCATACTGTATGCGATTGTTAGAGATGGTGCTTGATAAACAAATATGCAGAATACTAGAAAGTAAGATGGGATATGAGCAGTTTAGATTCAGGTCAGGATGCTGCACAACCAACCCGATGTTTGCAGTGAGACAGACAGTGGAGCAGAAGGTGGAGATGACTGGTTATTCTTAGACTTGGAGAATGTATATGACTGAACAAGAACTTTAACAAAAAAAGAGAAAGGCTGAAATGTAAAGCTGAAGGCTCATGAAATAAAACTGACTACAGACAAGACAGTAGTCATGGTAATGGAAAAAAAAGGAAATCAGATGTAGTTGAAAGTCAGTATAAAAGGGAAAACAGTGGAACAGGTTAACAGATTAAGGTATCTGGGAGGGGTGGTTGAGGTGAAGAAAGGTCCAAAAGATGACATCAAAGCTAACTGACACAAACTGTCAGGGGCTGTGTGTGACAGAAAAATGCCAAAGAAACTTAAAAGTAATATGTGCAAAACAATTGTGCAACCAGTACTACTGTATGGCACAGAAATCTGAGAAGTGAAAGCAGAGTAGCTCAGTGCGCTTGAGGTGATGGAGATGAAGTGCTTGAGATGGATGACAGAACATGCATCATATGACAGACAAAGAAATTATGACATCAGGCAAAAGCCAAAGTAGCCCCAGCTGCAGAAAACATCCATGTGAGAGATTTTAGTGGATTAGTCACATGTGCAGAAAACCAGAAGATGATTTGGTGAAGAATAGACTAGAAACAGGCAAGAAGAAACAAGGACACCCAGTTAAGAGATTGACAGCATAGCAGAAGACTAGCAGCAGTCAGGCATGAGAGTTGTAGAAGGCAGGAGAGTGGCATTAAGTCATAACTGACTCAACCCCCTTGCCCTGTGTAGAAAAATGGGATTGATGATGATGATGAAGAATTATGTACCACTTTTCCCGGTATTTTAAAGTATTTGTTTAGAATCAAACTGAGCAGTATTTCATTTCATCACCTCTACTTCAGATTGTATGTAGCAAGGTTGTCTGTTCTAAATTCACAATAACAAAGAAATACCAGAGTGAAAGGGAAAACAGGAAGTGAAAAAATTGAATTCTAAAAGAGTTAACCACTATTGTCAATTCATTCAAGACTTCATCAGAACTTTCACTGAAAATTGTTTAATGGTACAGAAAATCATTACTACTGTGGTTTTGGAGCATAGGAACCACTATGCATATTAATGCGAGTCAGTATTTGTACCATGCTAATTGTCTTCTGTTATGTTATGTTGTTGGCTCTGGAAGTTTGTGCATGTGTGCTAGCACTGATTCAGTTTGTAAGGAGAATTATCTTTTCTCCATGGTTGTTTGACTGTGGAGTTATTATATTTATGTTAGGAGGTGTGGGGATCCAGTGGGGCAAACCCCCTGCAAAAAAAAACTTTTGGAGGTCTGTTTATGGTACAGGAAATTTTCAGTGAAATGTGTTTTGATGAAATGTTGTCATCGATATGTGTTTTCAATAAAATGTAACACAATTTTTGCTTGTTGATAAAGTGAACTTGCTAGCAAATTCAATTGAATTATATATATATATATATATATATATATATATATATATATATATATATATATATATATGGCTCTACTGCTTTACATCGAAAATACACTTCTTCGAAATAGAGCAGTAGACACTACACTTCAGCGAAAGTCCACTTAAACGAAAGTGCACTTTCACTGAAGTCCCTACTTAAATATGCCAACGACGAGATTGCACTACAGTGGGGAAAAGGGAATATTCCCATTCCGCGCTGTAGTGTGACTGCCAACGTCAATGTTCAAAGTTTCACTACTCGAACAAGTGAACTCGGTGAGGTGGGGTTCGAAGTAGTGAAACTTCAAACATATTGACGGATCCCATAGATATATATATATATGTGTGTGTGTGTGTGTGTGTGTGTGTGTGTGTGTGTGTATATATATATATATATATATATGTGTATGTATATATATATATATATATATATATATATATATATATATATATATATATTAATGCTGAAAACTATTAAAATGTTAAAGCTGTAGCAAACAAAATTGTCACAGTTTTGCTGCTCTTAGTATTTAATACAGATGAAATGGTAATTTTCTTGTTTAAGCTGGTGGTGGTGGCATTCAAATCCAATTGCCAAAGACATTCCATGTACACAAAGTACATATCCCAGGCACCCCCCCCCCCCCAACCAGTACTGACTCTAGCTACTATTCTACTGATAATAAAATCAAAACTTCTTAATCCCAGTGCATGTCTCAGGATGTTTGCTGAGCGCACTTTTTTTTCATCCTTTCTTTTCATGTCATATAAGTGTTCATATATACTGGACTTTAAGTGTCTCTCAGCTTTGCCTGTATAAAAGATCATCCCAATGATATTGCAGAAAGACACATAATTGATAAGGAAAACATCTGGACATCCTGGGAATATCTGGGCAATTGAGAGGTATGAATGTGAAGTATATGGTCCAAACACAGTACAGGACAGTGTACCTACAGTGCAGAGCATTGTGATATCCCATTCCTGACATACTGCACTGAAGCTGTGTTAATAATCTGTAACAGGACATGAACTGCCATGTAAAATGATCTCTCAGGGGAAGTGTGTGTATTGAATAGGGGCACACAGATTAATTGTAGGAATGAACACAGGGGAAAAAGTACAGGTGAAGCTCCCACATGTACAGCAGATGAGGGCATGTCAACGGAAGATTGTTGTAGCAGCAACACCAAGTGCATATCTATATTATACAGTATGGACTGTACAGTGAAAATGTGTTTTATGTGACTGTCACACAATGTGACATAATGGGTGTGTATGTGTGTGTGTGTATGAGAGATAAGCATCCTTACATGAATAATGCAGAGGGCATCTTTCAGGAATCTGACATACAATTGGGGTAGGGTGCCTATTGGGAAGATGGACAAAATGTTATATCTAAATATGAGTGTACTCTCAGCAGAGGTCTCCAGCAAGGTGGCCACAGGTAAAGGTTCATGGCAAACATTACAAGATCAAACACAATCATGGACAATATCAGAATAATACCATCCCTAATCCCAGTCCTGTGACATATATATGATGTGGACTGATAACAGATGAGCCTAGAGATAGACAGACAGACACACACACACACACACACACACACACACATACACACACACACACACACACACACACACACACACACACACACACACACACACACACACCTGTCCTGGTACTGTAATATCCGCAGGAGGTGTTATGGAGGACACTGCTATACCTGTATGTGACAGTATGGGCAAAACATGCTAGTTGCCTTGTGTGCATGGCATATATCTATGGCACAATCCACACTGTCAGAAATGATATACATGCCATTAATGTTGTCAAACACCTATGTATGCAGTGTGTGCATAATCTGAACAGGTAGTGCATATGCATCTAGTGTAGCAACTCTCTAAGGCCAAGCACACTGCACAATATCCCAGGATGCCTTCTAAACAGCATGAAACATGACCTATCAAGCCCTCTAGAGCTGCTGCTTAACTGTAGCCTTGCTAGTTAGGAGCTGTCATTGAATCCCACCCTGGCACAAATGTTCTCCAGGAAGGGCTGACACAGACAAGCAAATGGTGTCAGAGCCATGGACTAAAACTAAATACCAAAATAGTATCCTTTGAGAAGTCATCCACCCCTGTTAACTATCATATTGACAACACACCCCTTCAAGCTGACCCAGTAGTCAGAGACTTAGGAACACACATAGACAGTAATCTAGCCTTTGACCATCATGTGTCATCAGTAGCGAGGAAATCATTCTATGTTGCACAACTTATAAACAAAGGTATGGCATCTAAGTCCAAGGAAATCATTGTTCCACTGCATTTTGCATTCATCAGACCTATCATTGAGTACAATGCCCCCTTTGGTAGGTACCTAACCAGGCATATCCAACAACTGGAACATCCACAGAAGTTCCTTACTAAAAGAATACAGGGCATATGTAAAATGTCCTATGCATACCACCTTAAGGCCCTATCCCTGTATTTGGTCTCCTACAGACTATTGAGGGGGACATCTATGCCTGGCATAGAGGGCATTGTCAGACCCCACTCTTATGGAAGTTGTGCATATCCACAAAAGAGACAGCACCAGAATTACCCATTCTAATGACTTAAACCTTGCCTGTGATATAAATAGTACCTGCTGGAGAGACAGGTATGTATCCCAGAGACTACCCTGTCTCTGGAACAGGCTCCCCATCTGTGTAAAGCAAAGTTCCTCCCTAACCCAATTCAAATGCAACTTGGACAATTGGATGGGGAACAGGAAATTCATCCCTGATTTGGCACCTATGTCTCTAATGTACACAGACAACCTGTAAATGGTTTATCTCCCAGGCCCCTATTTGTAAATGTTTCATCTTCCAAGCCCCTGCGTACACTTATCAGGGGTATCAGAGCTTGTCCAAGATTTGAAATGTATGCCTAGGCTTAAAAAGACCCTTGTGGTCATTAGCCTAGTAAACACCCATGAACCTATTTGTGTTCCACACAATCAGACAGTCGTGGATATTCCCCAGAAAGAAGACATAAGTATGGCCAATAAGCTGTGTGACAGTGTACTGTGACAAAGGTGGTACACTTCAGTTACACATCACTGGAAAATGTGTAGGGGGGTACATGAAGAAGGGTGCATTGTACACAGTTATTGGTGGGATGAAGGCTGGGAAGCATGAAGTTATTGTGGTCTCTGATGTGCTTGTCCTTCACATACCCAGTAGTTGTGTTACATTCAAGGGAGTAGTCAGCACTGTAACCACATGCTGGTGGATGTACCACTTATAATTTACCCTAGGATACAGGTCACATTTATTGGTCTGATTATAGGGTGTGATGTCTACATTATACTTGGGTAATGTGTCTTTTTCCTGATTCAGTAAATCCCTCCATGTGATTCATCAATGCAGGTGTCATGACTGTGCAGTAGTCTGTGGTATGTGTTGATACTGTCTGTATTATACTAATATTACAGTTGGAGTCAATGACTGCCCACAAGCTGTAGTCCTTCAGGCAGCTGTTTGGACACAGCATGTGTATTGTCATCTGTGATGTCTATCACTTAACTAATGAGCAGGAAAGGGTCTACAGATACCCCTGATTTACTGACCTGATCACTGGATCAGAGATATATGTCATGTCATACATTTCAACACAGTGAGATGCCACATAATGCATACAGTGGTCTACCCATTTGGTGATATAGCTGGTCATGGCCACATATGACAGTGTTGATTGAATACCTCAGTGGGGATTTTTGTCAAATACCTTGACCTGTTCAAGTTCCACAAGATGATACTGTTGTCATCATGCATCCCCTCGATGACCTCTCTGAGGACATCTATCAGATGTAATGGACCTGGTGTAGCAGTAACAACTCACACAGGTCTGTTGCACACACCTGGAATATTACTAGTGTACATGGAGATGAGATCCATGATAACATTTTGGTCTACCTCACAGTTGAGGAGAGTCAGGATGCTCCTATACATGCATGCATCAGGTGCTGTCCCCCTCAACTCAGGTGGATGCATGCTGATTTACACTCTTGTATGGGAACATAAGCCATGAAGAGGGTGTATTGAATTGTGTATTCAATCATATCAGGAAGATGTATGTGCTGGGTCACTCCATAGGTGATCAGTGATATCACAGCACATGGATTCCGTGTGATAGGCCTGGATGAAGGTAAGACAGTGCATACTGCCTGTTCTGATCTGCCCTAGGATTTTGACACAATTACACATGCAGGTATCATTGAGGAAGCCCCCAAGCTGGTGATTAAACCTTACATTAGTTTATGGGTAAACAACTGGTTCACTGACAGAACACATCATGTGAAAGTTGAATCAACAAAAACACTCTATTAAGCACAAAGGAACTTAGAGGGAACAGAATTAGTGCAGTTTCTTTTAATATCAACTTTTGTAAAACTTCATCAGAACATGTACAAAATTCAGTTAAACCCATGTACAAAATTACATTGGTGAATCGACTTGTACCAGTAGAGATGTCACCACTATCAAACCCAAGGGATATGTGCTTGGCCCTTCACTGTTTGAACTGTATTTCTCAAAAGTTCAGGTTAAAGTATATGGCCTTTGGCTTACCAAGTTTGCTGATTCTTGCATATTCTGTGTAATCACTGAGTCCACCAATGGTGATAACATAGTACAGGAGGAGCTAATACACACAACTGAATGGTGACAAAGGTACACAATGAGCAAATAAATGCAGAAATGTGTGTTTATAATGTTGTCCATCTGAAAAGTGGAGTTCCTTATTAATCACAATATTGATAACAGTCCTGTTATGCAGAAACCCAGTGATGCAAGCACTGGAAACACATTTAGATAGCCAATCTGAACTTTGACCACCAAGTCTCCACACGGCTATTAAAAGCCTATGTTGTGCACATCATAAGTCATGCCATCATACTCCAAGCTTAGGATTGTATGACAGCACTGTAGGTAAACCTAATTACAGTACTTTATAGAGTATAATGCACATTTTTACATGTACCTCACCAGACACATGTAGCAGCTTGAGAGTCTACAGTGTTTTCTCAGCAAGATAACACAGGGCCTACACACCATGCCATGATGTATGTGCATAGATTAAAAGCCATGTCACTGTAAACTTTATTGTATAGGATGAGGTGGCTTCTGCCTGGCCCCCAGGCCAGTCTCTGACCCTTCCCTGGTGGGAGTACTGCATATCCAAAAATGTGATATGGCTGATAACATCAGCAGTGTATGTTGAGGAGAAGATGACAGTGTCTCACATGCTCATGTAAAATGTTCTCTGTAATGTCAAACAGCAGCTGATGCACACACACACACACACACACACACACACACACACACACACACACACACTTGACTGCAGTGAGAATAGAACCCATACATAAGTTACACAGATTACAGAACTCAGTATTTTACGCCAGCACAACAGCTCAAGTCCAACTTGGAGTGTGTCAGACAACACTTTATAGCTGATGACATCAACAGTGTATGTTGAGAAGAAAAGTGTCCCACATACTGATGTAAAATGCTCTCTGTAATGTCAAGCAACAGCTTGCACACACACATACATACCTAGTTGACTGCAGTAAGAATAGAACCCTTACCTATGCACACAGACCACAGAACACAGTACTTAATGCAAATGCCACAGCTTAAGTCTGATTTTTACAGGAGTGCAGGTGAATGTACAGAAGATGACATCAGAAGGCCATGTGGGAGACAAAAGGTTGGGAGGCCTGCATGAAACGGATGTGTAGACATGAGCAAGTACCAAAATACTGACAATCAATGTAATTGGAGAAGTAACTGTAGGATACACACATCTTCTCCGCTGTCTACACACACACACACACACACACACACATACACATGACTGCAATGAGAATAGAACCCCTACATATCTAAGTACACAGACTACAGAACACAGTACGAAATGCAAGCACCATGGCAAAAGTGTGATTTATACAAGCATGCAGGTGAACTTATAGTAGATGACAGCAGCAGGCCATGAAGAGGTCAAAAGGTTATGAGGCCTGCATAGGAACATAGCTTAATAGGTTCATATGAGGCTACTAACCTAATAGCACTAGGGTGTTTAGAAGCCTAGCTGTGTAAAAACACAAGTACCCTATTGAGCATAGTTGGATGGGCATTTTTAGCAGAGCATGTTTGTGAGGAGTACCAACTGACTCTCTCCATGAGGGACATAAGTGAAGAGGTGATTTTACAATCATCCAACCAGTAGTCAAGGTTGCTCTTGAACAGAGTCATTCAGGTGCAGTGCTTTACATGCAGTGGGACCCTATTACAGAGGAGTGCAAATCATTGTGGGATATATCTGTCTCCCCAGCATGTTCTGTTTATGTCACAGGTTAGGTTGAGAACCCTTGGGAAAATTATAGTTGTCCCATTTGAATTGCAGATGTCCATCATTTCCAGAAGGGCAGAGACTGAGACTGCTCTGCAGGGCAGCCATAAATCACCTCTCAGCAGCCTGAATTATACCAAGAACAATGACATGCATGTCATGTTTGGAGACCTTGGAGCCTCCCAGGGACAACCCTGTTTTCATTCCAATTGCTGCAGGTGTTTGGCGAGGTAGAGAGGGATGTGAGCATTGTACTCCATTATTGCTGTGATAAGGGTAGAGTGCAGCAGAGTTATGACTACTCTGGCCATGGATGTGATGTTCATATTTATATGTACAATACAGATTGTGTGTGTCACCACTATGTGCACATAGTGATGAAAATGTTGATTGCTATCAACATGTGTTCATAAGTCTCACAACACTGTGTTTGAGCTTAGGAGGATGCTATGTATATCATAATTTGCAGGGGTATGTCATTGACAAAGGTGATGAAGAGTCATTGTATGCTTAAAGTTTAGTCCATGAGTTTGTTACCAATCAGTTTGTGTCAGCCCCTACTGTAAAATGTTACCATCATTACTCTATATGGGTGTCCAGTTAACAGACATCTGCAAACTTGGCAAACCACAGGTCATCTACTGTTGCCTGTGCTTCAGGGAAGTATTTCCCAAACAGTTGAGGGCCTAGCACAGATTCTTGTTGCATTCCACTGATGAGTGGGATAGTAATGGAGGTGCAGTCCCCGACTTTGAGAGTGTGTTCTGTTTTTGAGTTTTTCAACCTAAAGGCAAAGGACCTGAAAAACAATGTCTTGGTCATAGGTGAATCCATAGTGGGACACACAGATGTCCCCCTTACCAGGTTGTACAAGTAGAAAGTCATGGTCAGCTGTCTGTCAGGTGCTAGGATCCTTAAAGTCATGCACACACTCAAGTTTCTCAATAACAACAACAGTTACATCTCTGTTGCACACCATGTTGGCACAAATTACTTGAGACATACCTCACTGGACTATATGAAGAGAGATATAATTGAGTTCTCAGATTATGCGTCCCAGACAGGTATGTCTCTAGCCCTAAGCAGCATCTACCTTCACCCAGGATGATGCCTCAGTACAAACAAAATTATCGCCTTCAACAATAGGCTTAGCTACTGGTGTCAATCCAGGGGGATCCAGTATTTCTCAGCATGGGATGATATGGTTGACAGACCATGCTGCTTTGTCAGGGATGGTCTTCATCTGTCATCTCTTGCCTTTTGGTTAATGGCCAAGGTACTTGCCTCCCCAAAGTGCCATTTTTAGGCAATATCATAAGATCAAAATTTCTGACGTAAAAATATCCTCAAAAGACAAACTCAAGGTTATGCTGCTTAAATCAGTAACTACACTCAATGGAGGCACTACTTACTTGGGAAGATGTCGATATTTGTGCAGTCACAGGCACATGGTTTAGGGCCAAAGAGAGTACTCCAACCATGAAAGGCTATAATGTCTTCCAGAAGTTCAGGCCACAAAATGAATGTGAAAGAACCAAAGATAGAGGTGTATCCATCTTCATAAAAGACAAATACACCTCAAGACTGGTTAAGCAGTACGACTCCCTGGAGTTACTACAAGTCCAGAAAGACCCCCTCCACTGCATTGTTAGCTACAGGTCCACCAACATTTACCATAAAAACCACACAGTGCCTTCCTGGACCTACTTGTGTCACTCATAACACCACCATACACCCTAGGCATGGGTGACTTTAACTATCCGTCCATCAACTGGGATATATATATATATATATATATATGAGCTCAAACATGTTCATCCTAAGGTTCCTGCAATTTGTAAACATTAATGCTCTGGAACAGTTAGTCCACACCCCCACAAGGAGCTGGAATATCCTTTACCTAGTACTCACCAACATGGGAGATCACTGCACCACCCCATGTGTGACACTGTCCCTGGTAAGGTCTGACCATAAATCAGTCACATTCAATGTAACAATCATACCTGACCCCCCAAGGATCCAAAAGGTTGAAATATTCTCAAAAGCAAACTATAGCCTCCTAAGCGATGGCATAAATAGTTTAAAATCTTCTGCCACCAATGACAGCAAAGACTCCCATGCAGAGGTGTACTCAAATGCCCTGTATGCACACCTTTACAAGTGTCTAGACAGCCATACAAGAACAGATCAAACCTTGTTCACAAAAAAACAAGCTGCTCTGATGGACATCTAGCATAAATAGATTATACAACAAGAAAAATAAACTGATGTCCAGGAAATAGAGGAAACAGTCTCAGCAGAAGAACACCCTCTATAGTTTGAACAAGCAAATCAGACATCTTGTAAAGTCCTCTAAAGGTAATTACAAAAGTAAATAAGTATCCATAGCTAAAGATGATCACAAGACATTCTTTAGATATGTCTGTAATGTAAAATAGAAGGCCCAGCTTTGCACCAAATTCGTAGTGGATGGTACCAGTCATACTGAACCTGAGGACATCGCCAACCTGTTAGCAGACAGGTTTGACATAAATTTCACACCCTTGTCTACTGCAATTATACCCTAAAGAATACCTGTCAACAGTTCTCTACCAATTATCTCCAAATAATACATCATAACCACACCTGCCAAGGCCAAAAACACAGCCTCTATGTGACCAGATAGCACCCCAGGCTACTTACTAAACAGTGTAAAGTAAGAGTACTCACTTCAACCACAGTCTAATACTGGCTTTGTCTCAGCAGACTGGAAAACAGCAACAGGAAGAATGGTACAACTTCATTAGGCTTGAAAAGGCCCATTGCACAGAGGAGGTCCTTCAACCGACCTGGGGAACTAGAGACCCCTAACTCTGACCAGCCTTGTTTGTAAGGCCACAGAGAGAATCATCTTGTGCCATATCAACAAGGAAATTTGTGGCCTTCAAACTCTTGACCCAACCCAATTTGGCTTTGTTAAGGACAGATCATGCCTGTTAAACCTAGAGGAATTCTTAAAAAGTGTCACCAAAGACCTAGATGAATAATCTGTACATACTGCCTATCTGGACCTGGCCAAGGGCTTTCACACAATCCCCCACTCAGGCATCATTTAGAAACTCACCCAGCTGGGGAATAACCAATACATCATTATATGGGTAGCCAACTGGCTCACCAACAGAATGCATTCAGTCATAGTTGGGGATTTCACCTCTATCAGTAGACCTGTTACCAGTGGTGTTCTGCAAGTGTCTGTACTGGACCTCCTACTGTTTGGAATTTATTACTCACAAATTCAGGTGATAACAGATGGCCTGTGGCTCACCAAGTTCTCTGATGACTGCAAACTGTGTACAATCACTGCATCCCCAAACAATGTCAACATACTACACAAATGGGCTTACATACACAAATGAGTGTTGGCAAAGCCACAGACTTAAAATTAAACCAAAGAAATGCTCCATTATCCCTTTCAGCAAAAAAGAGTTCTCTGTAAATTACACTATAAATAATAATCCCCTAGGTTCCAAACAAATGGTGAGAGATTTGGGAATGCATATTGATAGCAATGTCAACTTTTAATCATCATGTGTCCACAATGGTAAGGAAGGTCTTAAACATTGCACACCTCATAAGTGTCCCTCATCAGACAAATAATAAAGTGCAATGCTCACTTTTGTATGCACCTCACCTGATACCTCCAGCAGCTGGAGAGACCTAAGAGGTTTCTCACCAATAAAATCCAGAGACTTCAACACATGACCTACTTGGACAGACTGAAGGCCCTGTCACTGTACTCTGTATCATATAGACTGCTGAGAGGTGACTTATGCCTAGCCTACAGAACACTCTCATATCCTGCCTTAATGGAAATGCTGCACTTTTGCAAATCAAATGGGAGATGACTCACTTACTGCAGGGACCTTAACTTAGCCTGCAACATCAACAGGATATGCTGGAGAGACAGATATGTCTCCCAGAGATTGCAACTGCTATGAAACAAACTCCCAATTCATGTGAAACTGAACTCCTCAATGACCCTATTTAGGCATAACTTGGAAAGTTGGATGGGAAATCATAAATTTACCCCAGGGGTTTCACCTATGTCACTCTTAGTCAGAGGCAACCAGTGCTGATTATGGATTCGCAAATGTAGACTACATATCTTAATCTATAAGGGAACAATGGTACAACTTTGGTAGGCTTGAAAAGGCCATTAGCCTAGTAACCTCCTATGAACCTAGGGCCATTATGGTAGTAGCCTCATATGAACCTATGAAGCTATGAACTTATGCAGGCCTGACAACATCTTGTCTCACATGGCCTGCTGATGTCATGTACTGTAAATTCAGCTGCAGTCTTACAGAATACAGTACTTAATGCAAGTGCCACTGCACAAGTCTGACTATATCAGATTTTTTGATATACAGTCATCCCACCAGGGCATGTTCAGACACCAGCCTGGAGGCCAGGCAGATGTCACCTCAACCTATACAAGACAGATTATAGTGAAATAGCTTTTAATCTATCCACATATGTCATGGTATGGTTTGTAGGCCCTGTGTTATCTTACTTAGAAAGCCCTGTGATCACTCCAGCTGCTGCACATGTCTGTTGAGGTATATGCAAAAGAGAGCATTATATGTATTACTGTTCTGATGAGATTTGACTACAGTCCTGTCATACAATCCCAAGATCTGAATATGATGGTGTGACTTACGATGTGCACCATACGTTTGTCCTGGAAAATGATTAAAGAGAGACGTTAGAAAGTAATGATATACATTGCAGTTTTTGACTTTACAAACCCTTACAAGAGCATTCATTATAAAGCTGTGAAATGGTAATGCTATTAACTGTCTAACTTTCCAATATCAATATAAGTCAAAAGTACAATGAGCAGTTCAACAACACAAATGCAGATATACTAAGCACTAACTTAGCTATGCACCCTGAGCATCAGACACAGCTTTTTTTATCACTGAATCCATAGAAAACGGGGACATGGTACAGTTATAATTACTTGTATAGGGTGTTATGGGGGGGGGGCAGGAAGCCTAGGCTGACATAAAAGGTCGGTCAGTGTGTGTGAGTAAGAAGGAGAAGAAAGCAGACATTGGGATAAAACAACAAATGGCGAGTGAGAAATAATGAATAACTGTTGTGTGTATGTAGGGGTCCTTCAGGTGAAATTTGTGTGTGAGTGTCTGCATGAACACAGCCAAGCTCTGTGCTCGCTCTACATCTTGGTCTGTCAGACAAGTGTGAGCCATGCATGGCAGAGTTGGCAGTTTAAACTATGAGAACTGTCTCTGCCAGGAGTTGCATTGGCACCTCCATGCCCAAGGTCAGATGCAGTGCTGCTACCTGAATGTGACTGATGTCTGCTGGATGAGCTCCCTTCACAGGGATGCCCAGGACCATGCCCCATGGTCTGCTATGTCTGGGTTTGGACGGCACACTCACTGATGAAGCAGTGGAAGTACTGCTAATATGGGAGTGTGATCGGGTACAGCCACGTTGACTGACAGCAGATGATGTGGCTGACCTACTCCCACGAGGATGCTGTTCCCCTCCCAGCAGATGTTCCATCACAGACACTGCTCATTCCATGCCAGACACCCATTGGTCCATCACAGGCATCCCTCATTTCATCATGTCATTCATCCGATCCAGTGAATCAGCAACATGGTGGAGCCAGTCACACATATCAGATTGTGCCACATACACAATCCTGAGCATTTGTGTGGAGCACCAATGGAAACATGCCTGTGCCTCCATTATGGCTCTAAACATACATTGAGTGGCACAGGAAGTGACACCCGCACTAGATGGAGGAGGGACAGCAGGCCCCCACCAAGCACCCCATCAATCTTCCTGTGTGGCACCTCACCCACACTTTGGCTACAGCCAGACTCAACAGGCACTGAAGCCACAGAAACTCAACTTCCCTGATCAGTGTCCTTATCCTCCACCTGTCCTATATCTGTGGGATCAGTGGACTGAGTAGGCATAGGCCTACTGGCTGTGTCCAATGGAAATGAAGGGGATGACTGTATGTCAACCTCTGTGTCAGATTCAACCTCTGCACCCCCCCGATTGTGTCTCAGTTTGGCCACCGTCATCATCAGAGTCTGCTGATACACTGACATCAGGTGGCACAGGGCCAACACTCCCACTGTCACGATCACCTGTCATAAAAAGCAAGAAACACAGGAATACATTAATACCTGCACTAATATAGCGCAATATATGCTAACTAACTAACAGTACTGCCACTATTACAGACAGTACACACAACAGGCCTGAGATCAAAATCACACACTAGAATATTTCTTTAAATTGCTCAGCAGTACTGACATAAAAATATTTTGCTTACTTTCTACAGAAGACATACTGCGCTGTAGTCCAGATGGTCCTGGAAGAACTTAAGCAAGAGGTAAGGGCAACATCATCACAATTAACAGTAACACAGGGGGTAATACATTTACCCCCTTTAAATGTGCATTGTCTACTTTCAGCAAGAACGTGGCTGACAACTCCAACCTAAGCTTATAACTGTCACAATCTTCAATCCCCCCTGCAAAAAAAAAAAAAGACGTGACACACAGTCAACTTATTCATTTCACTTGTTTTACTACACAGCAGTATTCAACTGTTCAGATAACAAAGCCTACCTGGAAGCTCCTCCTTGGACATGCTTGCTGTCTTCAAAGGTGTTGCACCCACATCTAGTACATGCTGTCCTGCACTCTCTTGGGAGCTGTCTGGTTCTCTGATATTGACCAGCAACTGTTCATTGGGGATTTGTGGTGTTTCCCTAGCAGCCTCTCCCGTGGTATGCGTTTGGTCATAGCCCAGTGCAGCTGCTCACCTTCATGCAGTTGTGATCATGTCAGTGGCCCTGTAGTGCACATGTTCTGCCTTGGCCACCTACAGCATTCACACACTGGACAATCTACTGTCATATTCACATCCAGTGTGCCATATCTCTCCATCCCCTTTCCAGGAAAAAAGCACCTTGTTGCCAAAACTGACCCACAATAACTTGACTTTTGACTTCGATGAAGGGGTCTCTGTGGATTAACACACCTGAGTGGCATACTTGTAGGTGTCCTAAAAGACAACAGAAGTATAATACACATAAGTATCACATAACTACAAAATAACTGGCTCCAGATAAAACAGAAAAGGTAGCCTGTCAGTATTACCCACTGAAGTAACATAAAACAGTCTACAGATGTGAAATACTAACAACAGGCATGATGCAAAACAAGGAGAGTAACAAGAGTAACATATCCTTGTTTGTGCCATAACAGTAACTCACCTTTGCTCCCCCTCCCAAAAAAAACAGCCCATTCTTGTTTGTGTCATAACTGTAACTCATCTTTGCTCCTCCCTCACAAAAGAACAGGCAAATGACCCGTTTTGTTAACAAAACATCTTTGAAATGCTAAAAGTGCTAACAAAGGACCTGCCCCTTAAACATGTGTACATATTTATCACACAGCATTCCATTTCATGTATTGGCAATCATGTGTAGCTCTGGAATGGCTTGACAAACATGCCTATGCCATCAGTACACTTTAGCTAATGCATACAGATAAAAGTGTAAAAGCCTTTGTTCACATTATTCATAAATACATTCCAGCATATGCAGTATGTAGGTGACAAAATGAGAGAATACCTACTGAAAATCAGTACTCCTCTGTACACATATATCCTGAAGAAAAAGGGTTTTTGCAGTCTTCTAAACACATACAACTCTCCTTACCATTGGTTTGGCTAGCTATAGGGTTGCCTTTTTATATGATGTAGATTATTAATGGATTGCATCTGTCTTCGTGTTTCATAGATGCTAATTACAGCATAAGCAGCTAAATTGAATGCTAATCAACCAATCCAACATGGTGGAGCTATTCAGCAAGCTATAAAGCATCCATGTAGACTCCATGCTGTTTTTTTTCCTATGGATTTTAAATCTTTTGGAGTACAAACATGGAAAGTTTATACAGACACAGTGTTAGGGACTGCTGCTGCTTTAATTCATTTGTATGTGCTACAAGCTGAAGGCAGTGCTGCTGCTGCCACCAATAGGCCTAGGACTAGAAGGAGAAGAGTTTTCAGGCCCTGTTTAACTTTTCACAACCTACATGATGTGTAAATTGTAGATTGCTTCAAGGTAGACATGGAGACACTAGAGGAGCTCTGTGACCTCTGCCTCCCTCAACTCAGAGCCACATCCAACCGAGGGAACCCATCCCAGTGGAAACTCAGGTATGTGTATCCCTTAGAATCTTAGCTACAGGTACCTTTCAGAGACCAGCAGGGGACATGCTGGGGGTATTACATGTATCAGCATCCTCCACAAATTCCTGGATGCTATGCTCCAACATACCAGTGAGCACATATATATTTCCCCGTAGTTCTGAGGAGAGGGCCAAAAGTATGCAACAGTTCTACCGGGTAGTGCACTACCCTGAAGTACTGGATGCCATAGATTGCATCATGTAAAAATGAAGGAACCATCTGGGTAGGCTGTACATTAACAGAAAGGGCTATCACTCTATCAACTGCCAAATGATGTGTAATACAAAGGGAATCATCTTGAATGTTTGTGCTGGCAACCATGGTAGTTACTATAACTCACATATCTGGCACACCTCTAAACTGTACCAGATGTTTGCTAGGAAGATATCCCACAGGATCATTTACTGAGGGATGCAGACCATGCACTGGAACTATGGCTGATGACACCCATCAGAAATGTAAATGTATCTATGGAAGAATGCCATGATGAGGCACACACTCAAACCAGAAATGTCTTAGAGTGCGTGTTTGGGCTGCTGAAGTCATGGTTCTGGTGCCTAGATACATCTCAAGGAGCCCTGCAGTACAATCCACAGACATGCACAGAAATCTTCACAGTATGTGCTATGCTGCACAACATAATCCTGAGGAAACAACTGCAGCAGGATCAGCAAGGTGCCACCACCAATGCTAAGTTCACCACAGCCACAGGCAGATGAGGAGTCAGAAGGGGAACCGCCAGCTGCTATGAATGTAGGCAGACATAGGAGTGCTCAGTATGCCCTTGCATTAGTTAAGAGACAACATATAGCACACTCACTCACCATCTAGGGACCTAAACTCTTCCTCCTACTCACAAACATATAGTAACATTGATGCCAGGCAACTCACACAACCTTTACCTCTCCAAGCATTGACTGTGTACTGCTTGCATCAGACAGAGTCAGCCATGAACTAATACTGTGGCAACTGCTGCATTTATAAGGTAAATCCTGAACCTGGAGTGTATTGTTTAATAATATTATGGCATATCCTTGCATTTTATCACTTGGTACAGTAAGCAAGTAAAAGGTGTAAGATTTGTACAGAAATTACATTAGCATATGACAGCACGGACTTATTTGACTTATATGTGTCCATTTGTAAGTAGTAGGCTTCAGGCAAGAAAGAGTCAAACAGTCATACCTGTCAAAAGTAATGATATTCACTGCATGCTCTTAGTTTAGCACCATACGTTTGTACTGGAAAATCATTAAAGAGAAAAGTTAGAAAGTAATGATACACATTGCAGTTTCTGACTTCACAACCCTCACAACAGCAAGCAACAGACATGACTCAAAACAAGGAGAGTAACAACAGCAACATACACTTGTTTGTGCCATAGCAGTAACTTACCTTTGCTCGCCCTCCCAAAATAACATTCTATGCTTTTTGTGCCATCCAACCTGCCCTTCAGTTGTTGGCACCTGCATATCATATTATTCCCAGTTAATATCCTCACACATTTTAAGGCCAATAATGTAGAATGGCTTACACACTGCATGACTGAGAGTACTGGTCAGATAACTGATAAATGACCTAGAAACACAGAAAGGTAAGACAGAACTGTATATTTGCAACAATAATCATAACAGGTTGTGTGATAACTAAGTGCACTACATCCAAATATAATACATTTAATAAATGTACAAATAAGAGTTTATGGTTTGATATCAGCATGCATTCTGTTGCAGCAGGTTGTGTGAAGAATGATTTCAGTTCTTTGCTGCAAAGCTGTTTGTGTGACAGAGGGATAAGGTACCCATCTTGTTTTCTGAAGGTGCATTGGAGTAAGAGTTGAAATCTAGACCTATGTAGAAATAGTTCATGTGTACTAACATTTTCTACTGTGTATGTTGTAGATTGCCTTTCCTCATTTCAACTATTTCTCCTTTTTTTCCCTTTTTTATTTTTTTGACCATTGCTTGTACAATGCCCTTCTTAGCGCAAACACAGGAACCGGAGAAAATGAATGTCAGGCTTGGCTGTACCTATCTTGTTTGTGCAAAGCGCAGCAGTACTCAAACTGGATAAGAGGACCACCCAGAAAGTAGACAGCCAAAAATAGAAACCACATACATTGAATCAATGCTACTGCCTGTGGCAGCAGGTATAAATGTAGGACTGGAGTACAGATGGTTCTGGGTTCTAGTACAATGTGTTCAATGTTTTTTTTACTGTTGTGAAATTGTAGTTTATAGAAGTGAACTGAAACATGAACAGCTGTTATTTCAACTCTTTTGTGGCAATGGGTGTAAGTGTAGGACTGCCATACACCTGGCCCTGGGTTCAAATACAGCATATTCCATACACTTTTACTGTTGTTCCACTTCCCATTATAGTCAATCTCACTTATAACACTTGACATAGTGTAGATTATATTAATTATATGTATGAGGGTTGAGACATTAATATTGTCTCAGCTATTTATTTATTTACTTTGTTTATTTATCTATGTATTATCACATTTATCAAATCTATGACTGTGGGTATAATGTGTACTATGTTCCTGTAAGTATATTTCTGCTATCTAGACTGGCATGGCCTTCACATTTGCCTAACACACATACACAACTGCCTGTATAATTTTTCATTTCTTGCCAGTGTTGCGCACCTCTTACCATCACAGAAATGTGGGGCTCAGGGGTATGCACTACCAAACATTGTGTTTGTGCGATGGTAAGTGGTGTGCAGCATTTTCAAACAGTTTGTGCACTCCCAATAAATGTGATAATAGGAATTGGTGGGAAACCATCAGTCTCCATTGCTCTTGATTCATGGTAGACGTGGCAGGGTTCATGGAGAGGGTGTGAGATTTTTATTGGACTCCTTGTGAAACAATACAGTGCCAGGCTACTGCAGGGATAATATTCTGGGTCCCAATGTAAGTCAGAGGCTTGGGATAGTTTGACCCAGACTGTAACCGGTGGACCAGTATCCCCTGCACTGGTGATCAGTGAAAGTACCACTTTAGTGACCTACATTGCAGAAAGAGGAATACACTTGATGCTTGGATCAAGGAATATTGAATGGAGGGCATTCCAACTTCAGAGACTACTTGTATGGCTTAAAAGCTGAATATAGCCAAGACTGGTATTCATAATGGTATTCTGTTCTCTTCTGTATTATCTACAGCTGCCATGGAAAGGGAGGTTCATAGGTTCATAGATTAGTACTAAACTAACTGCTCTTGCAAGCCATTTTAAGCCTAGCCAATTATCCCTTGTGAGACTCAAACCCTGCACCTTGTGTTTGTAAGGCAAACACCTTAACCATTAGGCCACCCTAGGTTAATGTTAAGACTCATGGCAAAAGATTGGTGAGGATGAGGGAGGCCTGTGGTATATATGTATGCAGCAGAAGAGTACTGTTATTACAGCATTAAAATTTAAAACTAGCTTTGTCGGTATTTTATAGAGTTTTATCAAACTGAGCATACATATCTCGACTGTAAAATCAAGTATGCATAAATTAGTCTGTAGCACAAACCAAAAGTCCAATATTAGACTTTAGTCAGAGGGTGTGGGTTCAAATACCACACTTTCCAAATATACAATGCTGTTAATTCTTCAATTATGTGTAACTTAAAGTTTAAAGTAAAAGCTCTATACCAGTGGCACACATACCCTGCTGTAAACTGTAATCTGTATAACTGGAACATGCATATGTGCAATATATGCACATATAAAGGAGTAATTGCTACAAGCTGGTAGTCTTAAAAGTAAAACTTATTTGTTAGTGGGAGGTAGTCTTAAGAGTAAAGGTTAAGATAATAGAGTCAAATAAATGTATTAATGCATTATATATCACATATGAAGGTATTAATCTTATCTCATTTTTCCTCACCCCTGCCATTATCTCTCTTTTTTATTTTATTTATTTATTTTTAATGTTATGTATTATTTTATTATGTGGCATCAAAATGTATCCATGTCATCCATGTGTATCACATCATGAAATGATCCACAGCACAGCAGGGTAGGCCTGCCCTACTGGATCTGCCTGCCCCCAATCCACTGGCTATGGCACCATTGTCCAGCATGCTGGGAGCAAACCTGGCAGGAGCACCTCTGTTACCCCTGCACTATGTGCTCCCTCAAGTAATTCTGCCCCAGAGGATAGTCCAATGGTTCCCTCTGGGAGCAGTGGCAGAGGTGGTGAGTTTATCACCTGCAATGAGTTGACAGAGATGGTGTGTAGATTTGTGTGTTGCACTGTTGGTGCACACCTACACTGCCTGGAGAGGTCACTCTTCCTAATTTTACAAAGTACCAGGAGGAGGAGAACGAGACATCAAGCACATCAGCCAGTAGCAAAGTGAGGTGACAATGCTGACAGTCCTGTGGGTGAGGACTCAATTCTCACTGTCATCCAGCTTGACAACCATGGGTCTTGGAAGTCCCCACTCTCACCCCATTCATGGGGTCCACCGACCTTTTGTATCTCTTGTCTTGTCTGTCTGCAAATGCTTCCCCACCTACCCAATTTACGAGACTCAGACATACCTATGTCCATTCCCCAATATTCCTCTCTCTCTCAAAAAGAATGGCCACCTGTCCCACAGAAAAAATCATCACATACATACCTCTCCATTTTACACACATGCCTTCTTAACACACTTGATTCTATCCAGTTGGCTATACAACATGATTGTCTTGTGGTCACCCCTCTCTCTGGAGGTGACAGTCCAAATTCAGCTAATACGCTGCATATATTATCAGTTTTTACTGTTTACGAAATAGATAGCTGTGATTCTTTCCTACCTGCCTCCTGCACATTCCTGTATTGCTTTCCATTTGTTTTTTTTCCACGCTTGCTCCCCATTTCACCACTGTCCTATATTCCCCATTTCTTTTCTTTAATGCATTATTGCATGATGGTGTGCATCGCTCACCAACATGCAGCAATGCTAATATGAAAGTAATTAAAATTATTACATACAGTTGTATTCAAACTCAGTACCATCTAGCCACAAAAAGGAATGTATCACTCCATTAACTGCATTAACACCTGCTGCCACAGAGTCAGTTAAGTAGCAGGTGTACTCTACAGACTCAGTACTGTCAGACTTCAGCAATGCTGGAGAAGCAATGGATCCCTTCACTTTTTGGGTTCCATGTTTGCATGGAGTTGTGCATCACGCACTAAAGGTGAGCAGCGGCAAACAGTGTGGTTACCCCCAAGCAATAGCGCTTAACAATGCTGCAGTATGCCAAGACACAACAACACATCTTGTATAAACAATTCATCTCATTGCATTGTTTTTTATTCTGTAATGAAAAGTATTTTGAAGTATGACATACACTTGTATTCAACACAGTACCATCTGTCCCCAAAATGAATGTATCACTGCATTATCTACATTAACACCTGCTGCCACAGAGTCAGTTAAGTAGCAGGTGTATTCCACAGACTCAGTACTATCAGAATTTAGCAATACTGCCATTGGAATAGTTATATGACACTCCCTTATTTACTAATCATTCTTAAAGTTTCCCTTTTGCCTGTCACAAAATGCCTCACAAAGAAGATATGGACAGCCAAAACTTCCATTTATTCCTCCACTTCCTGTGATTTTGCTAAGTGCCACAACATGCAAACAATGACCAAAAATAATAAAATAATAATAAAATACTGAGAGAAAACACAATTTGCAAAGAAATGAAGAGTCAGTTGGATGTTAATGAAACAGAACTTGTGAATTGTGTGCTGCTAACTTGCATTTCCAACCTTGACAGACATACATGTAACACTTTGTAAGTCTAATCTGATGCACCCACCTGATGTAAGCATTCATAGTTGCCATCCATTAAACACAAACACTGAAGGAGTGTCTGCACTATGTTTACATCCCTACATGGATCCAGTTTTTTGGGATTCAGCAATTCTAATGAGTTCAGACTTCATTTGCATCTTCACCAAGCTGACAGCCCTGAATCTACACCAGACAGCAACCATGTAGGTAGGGAAACTGAAGGAGAGCCAAATTGTTTGTGTTGAACACAGAAGAGAAGATATTACTTTGGGATATAGCTGCACAGAGGAGAACTGATTTTTAAATGATATGCCTGCATTTCGTCATATTGCATATGCTGATATGTATCTATGAATAGTCTGTTTAATGGTTTTTATATTTATTTTGATTAGCACACACTTTTATACTTTTATCTGTCTGCATTACTTACAAGGGTGGGGGAAGAAAAGCTGCATTTTTGTTATGGCACAAAAAGGATTATGTTGCTGCTGTTATTCTCCTTTTGTTGCATCCAGCCTGTATCTAATAATGTCGATGTTAAGGTCAGTTCTGTACAAATCTCACACCTTATACTTTTTATTCTGTTCATGTAGACTCCCTTCTGTTACTGTATTCCAAAAATATTAGAATTCATGGCAAACACCAGCACAGACTCTACAAGCTTTTTTTAGCTTGTTGAATAGCTCCACTGGATCAGATTGGTTAATTAGCATGTAATTAAGCTGCTTATGCTGTAATTAGCATGCCACAGTGTTTACTTTGTTTGCATGGTGGTGAGTGTCACTACACAGTGCTTATTGAATCTAAGAGTTTCTGCAGCCATGTATGTGTGCATTGTGCTGCAGTGTACACACGGTGAAATTTACAGTGTAGGCTTTACTGAATTCCCCCAAATGTTTTCTTTCTAAAAACAGTAGATTAGAAGCTGTCCTGTTGTGAATCTTTAGAAATCCTCACATCAAGATAATTGATGATGTCCATATGCAATTTGTAGGTAAAATTTAAAATAGAGTGTAGATTCAGATAAAATTAATAGATAGAATTAATAGAATTGCACCATACTACCTGTCCATAAAATGAATATGTCATTTTAGTATCACCCATAAACATTCAAAAATCTTTTTTGAAATCAGATTTTAAAACATGTGCAGTTTCCCAGTAAGCTAGAACTATGCTGCCATATATTTATGCTACTGCTGCATCCATAACAAATCCAGATTTTTGGTGAAAGAACTCACCACCAAAAGAAAAATACTTAGTTAAATCAATGTCCATAAACTCATGTAGCAGACATATTTCCACATTAGATAACCTTTCAAAATTAGGAAACATTCAGTGAACCATTGTAAACGTATACTGTGTGTTATCACCATAAATAGCTCTATGACAGCAATAGTGACAAACATAATATCAGAAATAAGAGGAATGGATGTTAATTCCTTAAGAATATGCCAATAGTATTTTAAAACAGTGTACTTACCATTTAAAAAAGCTTCTTAATTTGCTGTCCACAAATATAACAAAGGGTTCAGTTTTGAACGACCAGCAGCTATGATAGGTCTCATTGGTGGGTCAACGATGTTTTTATGCACTTTTAGTATTCTAAAGATTCCAGAAATATCAGGACTTCTGACCTTCACAAAATGCATTTTTTGGGTTGTATCATACTCTATGCCAATAGACCATTGGTTAAGAAGATCAATACATGCATATGCTACATTAATTTAACTTCTAGAGACCCTCGAACAGAAATTGTCATTCATAAGCAACTGCATCATCTTGCTATCATCGTCTGTAGTGTACCCCGACTCTTTTCAGGCTTTTCAGGCATCATAACCCCTAGATTAAGGTCATGTGAAAGGTCAGACAGATGATCCTGCTCTGGTTTGGAAAGACTAGTGGAAGAGCAGTGCTCTTCTGTTGTATAGCTGCCTTAAATCATGTCCACATAGATACTCAAACCACCTTATAGTGGGATTCAAGGAGAGGGGTAGATACTTCTTCACTTAAAATAAGCTGTAGTATCAGAAGTAAAACCAGAATGATTTTCAAATAATAGTCAAAGCTCATTTTACAAATAAAATGTTTTAGCTCAATGAGAATATTGCCAACATCAATCCTCTGCTTAGGTACTCATGTAATTGCCCTTTAAATATGGTAGTGTAACCATCAGTCAGTATTAGATAGTTGCAATTAGAAATGTGAAATCATTATGGGATGTAATAGTACCTGTATTATAGGTTCACAGGTTCATAGGTGTATACTAGGCTAATGACCACTAGGGCTCATATAGGCCTAAGTATGCAACCTAAATGTGACCCAGAAATTTGAATTACATAGAGGGTGATTTATTGACTGCCTCTGTCCATCAGGGACATAGGCTCCAGACCAGGGGTGCAATTAAATAGAGATGGGGAGGAACTCTGCTTCATATAGATGGGGGGCCCATTCCAAAGAATGGGAATTCTCTGAGAAACATGTCTGTCTCTCCAACATGTCCTGTGTATGTCACAAACAAAATTTAGGTCTTTTAATCCAGTAGTTCTGATGCTGTTTGTTTTGCAGATGTGCAGAAAGTTCATCAAAACACAGTCCAGGGATGCCTTGTATGCCAGGTAGAGATCACTTCTCTGAAGTCTGTATGATAATGAGTAAAGAGTCAGGGCTTTGAGGTGATCAGCATAGGACATTGCATTACTCACTGTATTCTTTTGCAAGCAGCCTTTGGGGACATTCCATTTACTGTATGGGTCTTGCAAAGTACATACCAAAGGGGGCATTATTCTCTGTGATGAGTCCAGTGTGGGTCAAGTACAGTGGTATGATGATTTCTCTGGACCTTGATGCCATGCCTTGCTTATAAGCTGAGCAACATAGAAGGATTTTTTTACTACCTTGGACACATGCTAGTCAAAGGCTAGGTTACTATCTACATGTGTTCCCAGATCTCTGATTAGTGAATCAACTTTTAGGGATGTTTTTGATGACATAGTTACCCAGGGTGGCCAACTTCCTAAAAGGCACTATAATGCATTTCTTGATATTGAGTTTCAAGCCATGGCCTTGACACCAAGTGTCTGTCTGTGTTAGGCCTTCTTGAAGGGTGTCCTCATCTTGCAGGGATTCAATGACTGGTCCCAGTTTACACTCATCTGCGAACTTGGTTAGTCAGGCATCTTTGACATTGGCTTTGATATCCAAGAAGTAGATGCCAAAGAGGAGTGAACCTAGCACAGAGCCCCAGGGAACTCCACTGGAGACTGACCTTTTTGTGTAGGTTGTCTCAATTATTCTAACCTCCTAGGTATTATCAGTGAGCCAGCTAGCTATCCAGCTTGTTAAAAAGTGGTTTATACCTAGTTCTGTAAGTTTTTGACAATGCCCGACTGGGGTATTGTATCAAATGCTTTAGTCTGATCAAGGTAGACAGTATGCACCATTTCCCCCTCATTAATTACCTTAGTGAACTTTTCAAAGCAGTCCAACACATTCAGTATGCAAGGCTATCCTTTGATAATGATGGATCCAGTGTCTGGAGGTCTCCTATGTCTTTGTTGATTATTTTCATTATAATTCTTTCCATGGCTTTGCAAATAAGACTAGTCAGACTAATGATCTGTAGTTTCCACAATCTGTTAGAGGTCCTCCCTCATGAAGGGGGATGACCATCACAGTCCTCTATTTGCATGGCATAAAGACTGTTGTAAGGATATAGTTAAATAATCATTCCAGGGGACCTCATAAGTCATATTTTAGACTGTTCAGGAGGCACACTGGGATGCTATCAGGGCCCATTGAGGCTGTGTTCTTGGCTTTAGTGTGCGCAGCCAGTACATGCTCCTTCTTTATAGTTGGAGGGGTTATGTTTGAGGGTATGTTTTGGGGAATGGTTGGAGGTGAGAGGGAATTGAAATCAGAAATGAAATTGTCCACTAACAGGTTCACTATATCACCAGGCTTGATGAATGTGGCATCATTAACCAACAGTTCACCACACTGCTTTTTTCTGCCCTTGAGGTTTCTGACATAGCTGAAGAAGGTCTTATGGTTATCTTTCACCTGGGAGGCTATCTTACCCCAGAGCTGGCTTTGCTTGACCTAATTAGTCGTATTAGTTCCCTATTTAGTTTGCTGAGAGAGTTTTTATCTTTATTTTAATTGTAATTCCTGATTTTTGCTGTAATTTTTTTCTTTCTTTGTACATCCTATCTGATTTGGGATGCCACTAGAGTAGTTGTTCTGTGGTTAGTTCTGGGCTTGCTTCTGGTAGGTACAGCAGCACTATGCAACCATTGACATGGTTGTACAGAGTGTCTGAGAGCAATTCAGCATAGGCTGCTGAGTTCTCAGGGTTTGGAGGGACATTGAACTTTGACAAACTGTTACTTAATAAAAGGAAATTTCCCATGGAATAGTTCCTAAATGCTATTGGTTTTAATAGGATTATGGAGTTGATTTAGAGTTCAAATGAGGAAGTTTTGTAGTCAGATGTTGTAAGGGTGGACGAGACATGGAGGGAGTGCAGTGTTCTCCCATATTTGTGAGCACTAGGTCCAGTATATTGAAGACTCTAATAGGTGTATTCACTATTTGGTCAAGGGTGTTTGTATTTACAAAATCCAGGAATCTCTGCGCCTGTAGTTGTGAGGCTGAGCAAGATTCCCAGTCTATAGAGTGCAGCAGTCTCAATACTGAAATCCGTTACTGTGTACCTCTGCCTCAGCAGCATCTCCTCATTAATCTCTGCCACTGAAAGCTGCCTTTGAAAATTATCACCTGTTTGATTAACAAGGCTCTCCAAGCACTGTATAGGTGGGTTTTCCAAAAAAAAAAAAAAAAAAAAAAGAAAGAAAAGTGAAATCACTGCTTTCTCTGGTGTCACTGGTGCTTTCCAGATCCTGTTCTATCTGTGCAGAACTAGAATAATTTTATTTTTGTAGGTAATGCATATGTCTTCTTCCATTGATAATCAGACTGGTCATGGGTTATTTTTTTTATCCTCACAAGAAAATATTTCTGGACATTATTTTTTGAACTGATAGAAATCATAATCAGTGTGTGCATCAGTGTGTGTGTTCTACCAACCATGTGGAATAACAGTGAAATGCAGAAACACTGCGAACACCTGTCTATGAATCAGAAAGGGCTACAATTAGTAATTTTCCACCCATGTTAGGGCTTACTCCTGGAAAGAACCCTTTCTGAAGCCCATCTCTAGATTTATGAGGTGCTGTTATTTACATACACATACATACTCCACACATAACCTACAGGGGATCACAGTGAAATTGCAGCTTGGCAAAACTGAATGTGCATCTCTGGCACCTGTTGTACACACTGTATACCAAGTGTCCAGTGGGTGTCACCATTGCAACAGACAGACCTACTTCTCTGTCCATTCACTCCCGACATCTCCAGCTGACTCCTCCATCTTGTAGGTCACTAATCAATTTCAAATCATCTAAGTCAGCAGGATCTTTTTGCCTCTTCTTCCCACCACCAATGAGGCTCTGAGGGATATAATTCCACCTGTCATTGACAATCCGAAGGATCTCTTGCTCCAATAATTGGATTTCTCCTTTCAGTCTCCATCCTGTGCTTGCCCTTCTCATGTGTTTCATTCTACATACCACCTCTCTCTGTTTGTTACCATGTAGAGCTGTGGCAGACTCTTCCTCCCTACTTTTATGCACTGCTGCATAGAATGATACTCTATTTTTGGATTTCAAAATAATCTTTCCTCAGAATATTCTGACACCCAATCATTCAGTCTATCACGTATGATTTTCTCATTATTTATTTATTATTTTATTTATTTATTTATTTATTGCCATTTGTTGACCAGGAAAGTCCACTGGGCAAAACCCATTTTCAGTGGATGCCCAGAGAGAAAAGCTCCACAGTTAAAAACAAAACAACAAAAGTTAAAATATTACACATTTAAATTACAGATCTAGGATAAATCAATGTATCACAGGAAAGCAACATAATTGCAAACAAATGTTATACAAATTACTATACATTCACCATACCACAAGTAATCTATATCATAGTAAATATAGGCACATAGTAAAGGACAAGTGTTAGAGTTTTGCCATTCAAAGGAGTAGATTGGAATCAGAAGTGCTAAGGCAGGATTTTTTGTAAAATAAATTATAGGATTATGGGGGCTTGGAGTGTAATTCACATGTACAGCTTAGATTTTGTAAAAAGTAAGTTTTTAGTGTAGATTTAAAGGTCTTCAGGGAGTGTAGTTGGGTAATGGAAGAGGGGAGGGTATTCCATAGTTTGGCTATGTTGTAGATAGGCATTGTCCACCTCTCTTGTTGGGTTTAGCTATGCTTAGAAGGGTTCTCTCAGAAGAGCGGAGGGATCAAGTAGGGGTATATGTGTGTAAGATGGATTGGAGAGTGGGGGAGCTATCGGGTTGGAAAATTAATTTGTGAGGAATAGTTAGTTGAGTAAGCTGGAGATATTGGTGAAGCTCTAGCCAGGACAGGTTTAAGACAGCATTGCAGTGGTGAGAGCGGTTAGACAAGTTAGATGCAAATTTTTCTGTCTTATAGTAGCATTCATGTAGTTTATTATTGAGGGATGTATGGAGGTTGGTGAAAATGGGACTCCCATGCATAAGTGATGGAATAAGCAAAGTATTAGCTAATTTGATCTTAGTTTGCTTATCAAGGTAGAATTTGTGTCTGTATAGTTTACCCAGTTTGAAGTTTTTTTTTTACGGTGTTGAGTATATGTTGTTTAAAGGAGAGTTTATTGTCGATAGTAATTCCTAGAAGTTTTGCAAACTGTACCTGTTCGATTTCAGTTTTGTTATGGGAGAGAATTCTGTAGTTGGAGGTTTTGATGAGAATAATAACAGTTAAGTTTTTTTGGGGTTGAGCATTAATTGAGAGTCGTTCCACCAAGTTTCTATAGAGGAGAAGGCATCTTGGATGATTTTCTAGAGGTCAGAGAAATTTTTAGAGGATGAGATGATAGTTGAATCATCTGCATATTGACTTAGGGTTATATTGAATTATGTGTTATATTTGAGTCTATATCATGTTGTCAAACTCTTTAAAGTTTGAATGTCATATGGTCGAAACCATATGATCGAACTTTTAAAAGTTCAAACATTTCAACGATCTCCATCGGAATGGGAAGATTTCCCTTTTTTGCGATCTCAGAGTTGGTATAGGTTCATAGGTTCATACTAGGCTATCTGCCCTGGGGCAATTATAAGCCTAGCCCGATTCTGTATGGCTTACGCCACCCCTTGATTTGAGTATACTGTGCCCTTTTTAAGGTTTAGTTTACTGTGCCTCTGTCTAATAGTGACACGGGAGTAATCCCTGGGACAAACCTACGATCCCCCATCCACCTATCGAGATTCTTCTTGAAGAGATTCAGTGAGGTGCTCTGCCTCACATGAACTGGAATTCTATTCCAGAGCGAAGGGAGCCTCTGGGTTATGAACCTGTCCCTCCAGCAAGTTCTATTTATTTCTGTGCTGAGGTTCAAGTCCCTCAAGCGTGTGGCTCTAAGGGATTTAGATTTACTGAGATGGAGCATGTCCATTAATTCTGGATTTGACATAGCTTTGTATGTCAGGCATAGATCGCCTCAAAGTAGGCGGTATGCAACTGAGTAGAGCTGGAGTTTTTTTAACCGAGCAGCATATGGCATCTGTTTGAGACCCTTGATCCTCTTGGTGAGATACTTTTGGGGTCTTTCTAATTGCTGCAGGTGTCGGGTAAGGTACATTCCAAAAGGGGCATTGTATTCTATGATGGGCCTGATGAGGGATGAATAAAGGGGCACGATTACCTCTCTTGATCTAGATGTGAAACTCTTCGTGATGAGGTGGGCTATGTAGAAGGTCTTTCTAACCACTTTGGCAATGTGGTTTTCAAAGCAGAGATTGCTATCAACTTGGGTCCCCAGGTCCCTAATAACTTTCTCTGTACTTAATGAGTTTCCGCCTATGTGGTAATTTGTGGGCCCATTGTTTTTGCCAAAGGGTATGACAATACATTTTTTGGCATTTAGCTTTAAACCATGGCACTGGCACCAGTTATCTGTCTCTGTGAGACCTTTTTGAAGGATGTTTGTGTCAGCTGGAGAGTCGATTATGGTGCCCAGTTTGCAGTCGTCTGCGAACATGGTGAGCCATAGTCCTCCCACGTTTGCCTGTACCTCGGAAAAGTATATACCGAACAAGAGTGGTCCTAGGACAGAACCCTGTGGGCGCCACTTGTGACCAGTTTCGAGTCTGACATGGCTCCAGCAACTCTCACTCTGTGGGTTCTGTCTTTGAGTCACTTTGCGACCCATCTTGTGACATAGGGGTTTATATTTAAGCTGGATAGCTTATCTATGATGCCCGAGTGGGGTATTGTGTCAAATAAAAAAAAAAAACACAAACAGCCAGCATATATAGTCCAACGCTTTATTTTGCAGAAAACCAGGAACATAAAAATGTCCCAAGCATAACTCCAACCTCAGACCGGTTTCGGCAATATGCCTTCTTCAGTGAGTAAAAAACATGCCTAAACCTGAGCATCATAATTGTTTATATCCTACATCAGTCCTGCTTAACCAGTGGTATAATCCAACCCCTTTGATACATATTCATGAGCCCAAAAAACTACTGACAAGAGCTTATAGAGTCATATATGTAACAAAGGTAATAAACAAATATAATAGCAAAATGCAAAAAGTGTTTACAAATATGCATGTAGATACCATGAGTGCACGTCTTAAGATAATAATAATCAAATCATAAAGATAAGAAAAAAATAAACAAAAGATGGTATATAATAGCCATACAAACATGATTTAACCTAGTCTAAACCCTGTCCACTAAACATAGGCCAAATTATACACCTTTCAAATTTAACAACCCAATCACTCCCTATAAACATATATGTACATATATATATATGCGTACCATATTAAAAGAGAAAAACCACATTGGTAGTCACAAAAAATATATATAGTGTGATGATTCAATTATAAATACAACCCATTTGTAACATGAAAATTGCATGGAGCTTCTCATAGCCTTGTACCTATAGGACAAAAAGCTAAATGAAAAAATATTCATTATAAATGGTCATTTATACCAGGAGAAAACAAAGCTCCAAGATGAATAATCCAATATTTCTCTTTAAAGGTTAGGGCATTCTGCCATCCCTGTTGATGGCTTCTATCCCCTATAATCCTGTCAATGACAGTGAACATGAACCTGGCTGAAGGATGTTTAAGTGTATGTTGAAAAAGTGCATTAGTTGGCTTTTTGTTTCGTATGTCACTCCTGTGTTCCCCTATTCTAATACGTAGTGAACGTGAAGTTTGTGTCAAATGCCTTTGCAAGGTCCAGATAGGCTGTGTGGACTACCTTCCCTTCATCTATGGCTTTGGTGACTGTTTCGAAGAAGTCAACCAGGTTCAAAAGGCAGTATCTGCCCTTGACAAAGCCGAACTGGGTAGGATCTAGTGTCTGTAGGTCCCCAATGTCTTTGTTTATGAGCTCCATGATGATCCTCTCCATAGCCTTGCAGACTAAGCTAGTCAGGCTTATGGGGCGATAGTTTCCAGGGTCCGTAGAGGCTCCACCTTTGTGGAGTGGGACCACTGTTGCTGTACGCCATTCTGTGGGCACATATCCTGTAGTGAGGCTGAGATTGTATAGCTGTTTTATTTGAGGGATTAGTTCCCCTTGGAGTTCATGTAGGACACAACCTGGGATGCCATCTGGTCCCATGGAAGCAGTGTTTTTTGCTTTGGAGAGGGCAGCCTTCACCTGAGCATCAGAGATATTTGGGAGGCAGCCCTCTGCCGGGATAGATACTTGCTCTTTTGCGGGGGGGGAGTTTGCACTGAACCTGTCTGCCAGGATATTGGCGATGTCTGTGGGTTCAGTGTATTTTTTGTCATTTAGAATCAACTCAGAGCAAGTCTGGGAGTTGCATCCCAGGTTCCTAACATAACTGAAAAAAGCCTTATGATTGTCTTTGGTGTCCTGTGCAATTTTTCTCTCGAAGCTGGCCTTGGAGGATTTTATGAGGGATCGTAATTTTTTGCTAGTACTGATCAGAGATGCCTTCCCTATTAGGGATTTTGCTCTATCATGTAGTAGCTTCCTCCTTCTGTTGTACAGTTTATTTATGGCAGGGGTCCACCAGACTGGATGCCTGCCTTTGGATGATTGGGTCTTGGTTTTGTTTGGGATAACATGATCCATGCATTCCTGGAGATGTCCGTAGAATGCGTTTATATAGGATTCTGCAATTTGGGCAGTAGTTTCCACTGGCCCTGGGGCCTTGAAAGATTCCACTTTGGTTTTGAGAAGTGAGAAGTTCGCTTTTGAGAAGTTTTTCACTGTGGTTTTCTGGGCTGGGGGTGGGGTCGGGATGCGGACATCCAGTGAAATTAATTTAATTTAAGTTGTTCCATAGCATTTGAGTTTATAATTTCCAGGAACCTTTGGGCTAAGGTGTTGTGGCTTGAGTAGTGCTCCCAGTCAATGTTTGGGTAGTTGAAGTCACCCAATATAATGGTGTTCGGAGAGATCTTCATGTTCTCCAATGTTTTCAGGAAAGCCGAGTGGGATTCCTGACTTTGAGAGGGTGGTCTGTAGGATGCTATAAACTGAAAAGCAGTCTTGCCCACTGTTAGTTGCACATGGATGGTCTCCAATACTTCGTGCAATGCCACTAACCTGGAGGTGTGGATATCCTTGATAAATATGGAAACTCCCCCTCCTTTTGTGGTTCGGTCTGGGTTTTGGGGCCGAAAAGCATGATATGAGGTATAGCCTAGTAGTGCTGGGGTGCTCTCTGGAGCCTTGAACCAGGTTTCTGTCACTGCACAGATATCGATGTTCTCCATACTGAGGAGAGCTTCGAGTGCGTGCATCTTGAGGTTAAGACTTCTGGCGTTAAGCAGCATTACCATTAGTTTCTTGTTCCTTGTGCTGTCTATGGGGGTGGGTTTGGCTTTTGAGCCTTGCCTAAAAAAGGCACTATGGGGGTGGCAAGAGCCTTTGCCAATATCCGAAAGCCCAGTGGTGACAGGTGCAAGCCGTCCCTAGTGAAGCAACGTGGCTTGTCGAGCATGTCATCCCAGGCTGACAGACACTGGATCCCCTTTGAATGACACCAAAATTTTAGCCAATTGTTAAAATCGATCATTTTGTCTTTGTACTGTGGCATCATTCTAGGTGAGGGTAAGATGCTGCTCAAGGTCAGGGTCATACCAGCCTGGGCTACATGATCAGAGAGCTCCTCTATGTCTCTTTTCATGTAGTCCAGGGAGGTATGTCTCAGGTCATTCACACCAGCATGTACAATGACTGAGTCATATTTGTATTTGCTTTGGAGTGACCTGAGTGCTTGCGTTATGTGGCGGATCCTAGCACCTGACAGGCAGCTCACCGTGACCTTCTCTTTATTCAGCCTGGTGAGCGGGACGTCAGTGTGTCTGACAATAGAGTCACCTATTACAAGAGTATCAGGTGTGTTATTCAGCCTTAAGGGCTGTGGCTGCTTGGCACACTGACTTTGTGGGTATGTGTTGTGCGTGTTTTGTTTTGAGGTAGCGTTTGCTTGGATGTCTGCTTTGGAGGTCTCTGTTGCTTAGGTAGATTTTTATTTAGAGCCTCTGAGTATGTTTTTGTGTATTTATGTGTTTGGTACGCTGATGTGGTGGGACTGTGTGATACTGGAATTGTGTTGTGTGAGGTTACCTTCTCCTCCTGACTGGTTACACCAGTTTTGAGATGAGAGAGCTCAGCCTCCAGTTTGGCTAAATAGTTGCATCTCTCACATATATTTGAACCTGTTTGGAGGAGGAGAGGGTTGTCCGTGTACATGAGACAATTGTAACATTGCCTCAAAATTCCCAGATTCACCAGCTGGACTGGAGAGGAAACCATTGACTGACCTTTGGACATGCTAGAGTAATATAGGGAAACTGAGTTTAAGACGGACCAATAGAGGACAGGGTAATCGTAGAGAGTATAAGAGTAAGTAGTGCTTATGGTTTAATAGTGCTAACTTGTAGGATTACTTAATTGGACCAATGAAGGGCCTTAGAATGAGAAAATGGTGTTTAAATTGAGAGATAGAGCATTTCTAAGGGAAAAAGTGAAGAGCAGACTTTGTGGAGCCAGGAATAGTTTAAACCCAATTAGGCGGCGCTGCCCGCTGTTGCGCTATGCACAAAAATGCGCAAAACCGCGCAAAAGAGGGTTTTAAGAGAGGAAGATGAAGGAGTTTGGAATTGACCCAAAATGGCCAATAAAACTAGAGTTTCAAGTCAGTAACCACTCCCAAAGGGGCAGGCAGGCTGCTCAATGTTTTTCACTGCCACTGATCAACAGAGAGACTTCCCTTTAGCCCAAGCAAAAAATGGCCTCCAAGAAACTTACAAACAGTTCAAGAACAGCAAGCCTGTAACTGAACTTTTTAAAATCTCAGAAAAGTGGGAAAAAAGCAAGATTTTTTTGTTTTTTTGTTTTTTCAGAGATAGCAGAGGTTCACAAGTATCAACAAGTTATAACAGTGCAGTAAATGACCCCACACAAGAGTGCTAGGCCAAAGACAGATAAAATGCAAGTTTTGAGAAAAAATGATTTTAAAAATAAGTGCAAACAGGAAATTCAGTAAACAGCTCTAGGTTGTGCTCTAAATACAGTTACTAATGCAGAAATCAAGTTTAACAAGCCAGGAAAATGCTCAAAATAGGCGGCTATGCAGAAAAACTTAGCAAATAAACAGAGGAAAAATACTTAAAATGAAATATTTAAAGAGCGGGGGGTGCGGCCCCCCCACATCTGCAGGGGGGCTTGCCCCCTTGCTTATACCGTTCAGGTAGGTTTTTTCTTTGGTTTATTTTTTTTATTACATTTTCAAACTTTTAAAAGTTTGATCATATGGTGTCAACCCTATGACGTTCAAAGTTTTAAAAGTTTGATTATGTAATATAGACGCTATAGTTTTGTATATAACACACTGAATTATGTACACTAATGTGTAAATTATTACGCATAATGTAAATATAACACATTGAATTGTGTTATATTTTTGTCCTGCAATCTCATTTCTTCATTTGCTGTCCTGCATTATGTACCACTGCTTAGTAAAGTGAACCATAATATGGTATGATCCCTTCACCCCTCAGGTTTCATTACCCATTTCTCAAAATTCCTCTGATATTATTATTAATATGTTTGTTCAAGTACTGATATTTTATTAACTGAGTTGTCCCAGGTGGGCAAAGCTCATTTTCTGGGAAAATCAAAAGGTTCCCAGCAAACACACTATACACAGTTTGGACACAAAGTTTGTACATAAAGATTCACATAAGGGATGACAAGTAGATTCTACATAAAATGTTAATGTCATATGCTGCATAGAACAACATAAACATTTTAAAGTAAAACAAGTTATATTTCTGGCTACATACAAATGAACACAACCATCTAACAGAAATGATCAAATATATATAATATACAAGCATTTTCACAAATCAAAATAAAGATAAGGGATCAAAACTGGAATAAAGATGTAAAAATCACAACTGGCAAGAAAATACATTTAAGTATCATTTGACCACAGTGGATAATGAAAAACCATTTAGTAGGTAGCGCAGGAGATTAAGGCAGTGAGCTATTAATAAATTTCTTCCTGTTGTACAGGGTTTGATTCCCTTGGCTTTCATTTGCTTACTGTGCTCCCTTGAATAAGCCACTTAACCAGATAGTGCTTCAGAGCAATTGGAAAAAGGGACAGACCCCTCCGTGATATCCTGGACTCCCTGCAGTAACAACCTATGAATCAGGAAAAATGAAATTCCATTAAGATGAAAATTAGGAATCATACCTATGATTGTAAGCGCAATTCCCTGTCATTATTAGTCATTATTATGATTTCATTAAACATTTCTTGTGCATCTATATATATATATATATATATATATATATATATATAAATATATATATATATATATATATATATATATATATATATATATATATATATGTATATATATATATATATATATATATATATATATTGAAAACTGAAACAGAGTACAGGCTCAGAATACTCAATAATGCAATCGCACAGTGTTAATTAGAGAAACATGACCAGAAAAAATAGCTTGAGGTCTGGCCTAAAATTCCAAATTCCATGAAGATTCCATGTTTTTCCAGTACTTAAACAGTTAAAATTCAAGATTTACAGGTATTTTCCTGTAAAAATGGAAAATCAGTGCCCTGCCAATAACACTTAGATAATATTAAAAGAAGATTAGTATGAAAAAAACGTATTTGACTGGTTTATTTTGTTATGTAAGGCATTCACGCTTAAAACACAAACCATCTTAAAGCCTGTAAACAGTGAGGGGAAAAAAGCTTGTGCTAGTGTACTCTCTGCTCTACAGCTGTAAAATTATTTGATTGCTTGTAAATAAAGGGGGTGCTGAATATGACTGATAATGTTTTGGATACTTTCTTCTTTATCCAGTATTGTGCAAATATTAAGCTAAGATATACAAGTCTGGGGGGGGGGGGGCTTCTTGCTCCTCTACAAATAATTAGGTGTGTGTGTGTATATGTATATGTATATATATATATATATATATATATATATATATATATATTTTTACACACACACACACACACATATCTGTCTATATATCAACATACATACATACATATATACATGCATACATGCACACATTCACACAACTCACACACACATTCACACAACTCACACACACATACACACACACACACACACTCACACACACGCACACACACACACACATATGGGTGTATTCATTTACATTACATTAAATACACCCATCATCGATATGCTAAATATCAATGTCTTTATGCCGAAACCGCATATGTCGGCAAGCAACTATGCATGTACTGAGAAACAGCCTCATCACATAAAAGATGAGATAACAAACAAACAAAACATCATTTTACAGCAGTGCATAAATGTATTGAAAGAAGTGGGACACAATTTACCTAGCCCATTTTTCCAATTGCATGTATTTATGTATGTAGGAATGTGGGCACATCATTTAGTAATATAAGCTAAGCAGCCAGGGAAGGGGACTGAGGCGTGATCTGAGTGTAGATTTTCTGACTTGAAGTTTTGAAATGTAAAGTATTCTTTCAAAGCCCCCAGGGCAAGCATGTTTAACTACCTGAATAATGAATTGTCTGTGTCCAGTTCCACCACCCATTTCCTCTATGACCAGGTGCACTGTTTATGCAAAAGACAGGGATTCCTAGCTCCTAGTTAGAAACTGCACATTCTCTTCCAGCCTCACATCCATCAGTCCAATGGCTCACGGTCTGTGCAACAGACATGGATATCCAGTCACCGTTCATCTTTTATCTAACAGCCTGTCTCCACAGCCCATCCATCAGTAATGCATTTTCACCATACTAAATTTTAAACTTCTGTATGCTACATTATAATTCCTAATTAGCAAGTATGTATAATTAAGGTGAGTCCTTTTATTCAGACGTGAATTAAGTAAAAAAACAATGTACATGATTTTGTATATATTAATAACGAAAAAAAACAAGGCTAGCCTGAAAAACTTATATACAACTCATTTACCAGGTTTTCACTTATTTTATATTGTGGATGTACATGTACAAAAATTCAAAGAATTGAGGAAAAGTATTTGCTAACTTTATTACAGTATTTCTAAAAGTGCTAAGAATAATGCTTTATACAGACATACTACAACATGTGGTCATTTCAAAAAGTCTTTATTTACTGTGTGGAGAGACTTAGTAGGCATCTTGGGGTGGATGCTGGGCAAATGACTTGTTTTGTAGAGAATGCTATGGGCAGATCAGATTTAAAGCCACAACCCCATCTACTTTAATCAATCATGCTCCATTTTATAAGAATTGTACAGAAAAAAGTTGTAGTCATTTAGGTAATTTTATTTGTTATATTATATATATATTTTTAATTCATAATCATTATAAATGTGTAGTTGGCTCTTGACAGTATTTATGGCTGATTTTTGAATAAAAATTTCCCAATACTTTAAGTAACTGATTGTATGATTTTCTGTCACATGATTTATCACATCTTCTTCTTTCAGCTTTTCCTGGTTAGAGGTCACCACAGTGGATCACCTGTCTGCTCATGATTGGCAGTAGAGTTTTTTATGGTGTCGAGTTGCCAGCCCAGCGCCCAACCTTCCACGGAAGGCACACACACGCATGCACTCATGCCTAGGGCCAATTTAGAGTGTCCAATCCACCTACAGCATGTCTTTGGGATGTGGGAGGAAACCGGAGCACCCGGAGCAAACCCACGTGACCACAGGGAGGACATGCAGACTCCGCACAGAAGGCACCCCAGCCGAGGATTGAACCGGAGAACCTCTTGCTGTGAGGTGACAACGCTAACTGTTGCACCACCATGGCCGCCCCACTATCACATGAACTTTTTAAAAAAGTATTTATAAGTGGTTTGAATGGAATCAAGTTTATTATAATGAAGTCCTTTTGTAATGTGGTTGGACAGAATTGTTAAATTAAAATTGTTTACTATACAAGTTTTTCTGAGTAATGTTGTTGGATGTTGTTTGTTAGTTGCTGTTTACCAGTGAGTGCGCACGTAAAAAACTTCTTTGAGATATTTTATACATTAAATGCATTCACAAGAACAGAGAGAATCACTAATGACTAAAGTGGAATTGCACGAAATCTGACAAAAGAAATGTGACAAGGAAAGAAAGAAATTAACAAGCACAACATCTAGTATAGTAAGTCTGTCAGTGTGGAACATGTATCCAGGCCTAAAATTAACTCAGTCTGCTTAAATGTTGCAGTTAGGCGGAGAATAAAGGATATCTGCTGTTAATCTGCTTTCATTTTTTTCACTTAACCAGACCTCTCTTTGTGGCAACTGGGAATTTGGCTGGGCTACTTATTGGTCTCCTGGAGTCTGTGCCTACCTACTACCCAAGATCTGCTCTGCCCAATGTATCTCCAAAACAGGCAGACCTTAACTTATTGGTGCCCTTGTTTAACAGATATGCTGTGTGGTCAGGATTTATGTGTATATATTTGTATTTGTTTGTCTATGTATCTTTTTTCTTCTTAATGTGCTCATTTATTCTATCTGCAAGTTGCACTCATTCTGGATACTGTACTCCATACCTGGGAACGGTGTTTTAATGGCATAAAAATAAGTGTTCATTTTCTCTCTTGAAGAAGTCTGTGACTCATACAAAAATCTGTAGTGCTGTAGCACTTGTTAAATTATGCGCAAAATATTTTTTTATCACACATACATTGCCTGAGTAGAAAGCTGTATTAAGCAACATGTCAGAATAATACTACAATATATGTTTTTTCATCCTGTAAAGTTTTGTACAGGAACATTTCAAAAGCCATTATCTTCTGTGGAGAATGAGCCAAAACCTGTACATTCATCAATGTGTCTATCTAGGGAGAACAGACACACATGGGCTAACCTGCTATAGTATATTTATTTTCATGATACAGGGATGATTTGTTGATATAACTAGTAAAGCCATGTCTAACACAGCATATAATCAATACCCACAGATTATGGGTATGATAGAGTTTATTTTGACACAGGTTATATATATTACTTCATTTGTAAAACATGTTTATATGGTATTTTCTATAAAGGGTAAAATGCTGTAAAATAGATATTGGATTAAATGAAAACAGCAATATGGACTGTTTATAGACTGCTGTCTTCTCAATAAAAATACAGTATCACATTTGTCTTCTTTACTGATAGAGTTTTACAACAAGGACACATGTAACAAGCCCCTAAAACTCAAACTTTATCTTTATGTGACAGAATGAATTTCTGAGCATCTTCAGTTTAATTACAGTAAGTTAATACATTTTTGACATCCACAGTGTGGCCACAAAATGACACACAGCTCTCTGTCTGCTTAACATTTGTTATTCATTTGTTACTTTGATTACTTGATTTGATTGATTTATTTGATTTTGATGGCTAGATAGCTTGCTTTATGTTTATGCTCAGTAGTTAAGTTTCATACATCCCACTGGTTTTGCCAAAAAAGAACATTCATCTTTGCTGTCTTGTTTTACATTATTTGTACTAATTAAATTTACAGTGATTAAAACCTGTAGCCAGCAGATAGTTTTAAAAATATTATCTTCTTTATTGTTGTTATTGTACTATGCTATAGTCTGATATAACAGAAATGGCACTGCACTGGCAAACTTGGCTCTGTCTTGGTTATATTATGCCTTGGCACAAATACAGAACAGATGTGAACAGTATTTGCTATAAAACTTCTTCAGAAATGCTGTCTAGTGAGGTTAAAGATACATAACTGAGTTATGATTCAATATCAACTGCACAGGTAGCAGAGAGAGGATAGCTTAGATAAAGACAACTTAGCTTTACAAAAAGAGGTGTACAGGTGAAGATGTGGTTTTAAGAAGTTTTCCATTTTGACTGTTCTGGCAGTGATCTATAAAGACAGAAAATGTGGCCCACATTGACAACAGTTAGTTGGTCTTCATCTATGTGAAAATGAAAAAGTAAAACCAGGAAAAAAGTAAGACAGCATATGTGTTTGTGTGTGTGTGTGTGTGTGTGTGTGTGTGTGTGTGTGTGTGTGTGTCTGTCATTATCTACAGTATTTATTTAAGCAATAACCCATGCCTGGGTGTGGGTAAATCCAGCATTACCCACACACAAAAGTGCGTTATTGCTATTATACAATGACATTATTTAAGAAAAAAAAAAACGTATTTTTCTTAAATAATGGCATTGTATAATGCCTCCGTGCTGCCCTTCCACAGCGGTCTGGTATTCTGCGGCAGTTCTGATGTACTGCTCATGAGTATGCTTACGCAGTACATCAGAGCTGTGGGCGGAAGCAACGGAGAAAGCAAGATCTCCGTTGCTTTTTACAAAGTGTCTTGCTATGTTAAAGGAGTTTAAAATAGCGAGACAGCTTTAAAAAAAGCAACGAAGAATCTCCGTTGCTTTTTTGAAAGCTGTCTCACTATGTTAAACCCATTTAACATAGTGAGACAGCTTTAAAAAAAGCAACGGAGAAAGGAAGATCTCCATTACTTTTTTAAAGTTGTCTCGCTATGTTAAACTCCTTTAACATAGTGAGACAGTTTCTAAAAAAAAAAAAAAAGACATACTAATGGAAAAAGTCCGGGCGACCGGACCTTTTTCCATTAGTATAAGTCTTTGATTTACAACGTGCATGCTGACCAATCAACATGCACGTTTTGGAATATTAATGGGGGGGTCATTGTATAATTATTTATTTAAAACCATTTATTCCTGTGTAACAACAAGAAATGATACAAAAATGTTATATTATGAGATGAAACATTTTTTCTTATACTGCAAATCACTGTATTCTCCATAAACAGTCAGAACTGTTTACTTCAGAGCATTCCAATTGCTCTTACAGCCATAATAAACTGTCCTGCAAACAGTTTCTAAAATTCTCAAGTTCTAAGTGAGTTGGCAGTCTTACATTTTTTTTTTTTCTTTGGCATACTGCTACAAGCATTCTGATATGAAATGCATTCCATTTTTTTTACCAAAACTCCTTATCACAATTTATGCTATCTGTGACAAGAAAAATGTGGGATAATTAATTAGTTCAGCTATGTTATACTCTATAAATAAGAATAAACAGTTTATTCTTGAAATTACATTTGATTATGTATTCTTCAAGTCCTTCTACAAAAGCAGATGTTGAATTATGATCAGATTCCAAAATTTCAAGGGCCATTCAGAAATGTCTATTTTCCTTTCATTCGAGAACTTGTACTCAAAAAGCATGCTACTCATAAAGGACCAAGCTAGACAATGCTTTTTGTTCAAAACAGTGTGATTTATACGATCAGCATGTATGGTGTCCATCTACTGAGTAATAATTAGATCAATACAAAGAGAAAAGGATTTTATTAGTTTAATTAAACTATAGCTTCACTCTAGACTGATTTACACTTGATGTTCACCCATTTTTATCTTAATAATTTCCATCCATTTCAGGGTCATGGGTGTAAGATATTGGCTAACTGTACATGTTCCCAGTGGCCATCTGATTGGATTCTATCAGCCAGATCTCATCTGGTCAAATATGTCTAATGTCACAGGACATGTATTTAATGTGTAGGCCCAGCAAAGTCACAGTTCGCTTGAGAATTGTTTGTGTCTTTCGGCTTTTCCCAGTTAGGGGTCGCCAGAGCGGAACTCTGGTCCGCTAATGATTGGCAGTAGAGTTTTACGTGCAGGCTTGCCAGGCCTAACGCACAACCTTCAATGAAGGAATGCCCATTCATGCATGTCGCCACACAGAAGACGCTCTAACTGAGAATCGAACGGGCAACGTCTAACTGGGAGGCGACAACGCTACCGCAGCACCACCACCACAGTTATTCACAGTTTGCTTGAGAATATGGTGTGCTATTTCAGGAAATGTATCCTTTCCCCATTATTGTGTGAGTATGGAGTTCGTATATCTCATTTAAAGAGTTGTGGGGGGACTTACTCCACTGCAGAAATACTTCTTCTTCACATTTATGCAGGCTGGTTTTAGGGCTCTTGTGTCTTAATAAGTTGTGGTTGAAGAGGTTTTATTCTGCATGCATGTGCCAATATCATTCACAGGGGCAGATAACATATTGTACTGTTTCTTTATATGATGGGGACCTTTTCCATGTATCAGATTATCAGGTTGTAAGTATCTGGTCTGTTCTGGTTTCCTACATAGTGCATAGCTGAAATAGAAAATTTTAGCAAGCAACATATCATTTCATGTTAGTCTCTTATTTTATGGTGTCTAACAATCCACAGTAACATAAAAAAAATTGGAGAATTACCCCAGGCACAAAGTGTTAGGAGGTGTGATCGAGAAGCTAGGAAGCTAGTTCTGCACTTAGTTTTTTTTCTGTACAGAAATTCTGCTACAAAAAAGGCATTTTAATTTTTTTTTTTTTTTTTTTTTGCTTGCTACAGTAATCCAAACACACTTTTTTTCTCTCCTGTGCTGAGGTTTGGGGAGGTGTGGATTTGATTGGCTGAATTACTGTAGGAAGCCAATCGGCCTCCATCAGTAACCCAAAGAATGTTTGTTTAGTTTTCTGATGACAGCTGTGGGGGGGGGGCATGGATTTAGTGGAGTATGACTGCCTGAATTACTTGATTTCCTAATTAATCTGCAGTTTTTTTTCTTTTTTGTCTTGTGTTGAGGGCTGGGGGGATTTGGATTTGGTGGGGCATGGCTAGCTAAATTGCTGTAGAAAGCTAATTGGCTTCCTACAGTAATCCAAAGACTTGTTTTTGCTCTCCTCTTAAAGAGCTGAGAGGGTGGGGCACTAGTTCATGAGACTGGCACAGGGCTGTAGTTGAGCCATCTACACCACTGATTATACATATGTTACAGTGGGGATCAGAGTCTATCCCAGCAAGGAAAGAGCAGCCAGGAACCAGCTTATAATGACATGCCTGCCTATTACATGAGCACCCACCCTCACATGCACACCTCAGGGCAATCTAGCATTACTATCCACCCTGCCTGCATATTACTAGAATGGGTCTACTACAGGTGCTTGGATACTAGTACATTGTGGTACACCTGATTGCTGCCACTTTCTTGAAAAAGCAAGTACTCTAATTCACAGTCACCCAATCACTCATTTCTATGTAGCCCTTACAACACCTAATCCTATATACTGGAACTTAAACCCTAAAACTAAAAACTCCCACGCAGTTTACAACCCGAATCCTCACTCCCTTATTCTAAACCTCCACTCTCCCTCCCTAACCTTAAAGTCTATGTTCACTCCGTAAACCTAAAAATCCAACCTCTCTCCCCAAACCTAAATTTCTTGATTGATCCCTTACCACAAAACTCTCTTCCTGCTCTTTAGATTCTGTAAATTCTCCAATTACTCCCTAAACGTGAATCTCCATTCCTATTCCATAACCTTAAAACTCCCTGCCTGGTCCTTAACTCTAAAATCCCCCTCCCTTTCCCTAATCCTAACCCCCCCCCCTCCAGCTCCCTCTGCACAGCCTAACCATGCTGCAAGGCATCCAAGTCCCTAGCTTTGAGACAGTTTTTTTTGAGTGCTTTGGACCCAAACCCCTATAGTGAACCCCACTAAAATATGAAAGAAAAACAGAAGCCATCATGGAGGCCCACAAGAATATAAGAAGAACATACAAACTTTACACAGAAAACATCTCAGCCAAGAATCAACTGATTTTCAGTGCTGTGAGGTAAATGTGGATCTGTAATGAGACAGAAAAACATGACTCATCAGAAGTATTTTTCTCTGAACATTGTTTTCACTGATGGAAACAGCACAAAAGAAAAACACACAAAATTTACAGTTCTATATGGAGATGCTGCTAGCCACCGACTCCATGACGTGGAAGGCTGCATCCCCTACACCCATGATAGCTAATATAATTAACTCAGAAATGATATTCACTCTAACCCAGGCCCAACAACACACTCATTTAACACTACTATACCTTCTAGGATCCACAACTCCCCAAAACACTTGCCAGTACACCTGTACCGGTATAATATTACTCTACATAGTATGAGGAATACAGTCACAAAATGCCATGCATGCATAGTGCAACACTTCCTTACTATTATTCTAGGCATTGAAACCTAGCTAAAGGTAGAAGCTAAAAATGAAGGACTTCATCCCTCTGGTTCTAACATCGTAGGACTAGATAGATCCATAAAAAGGGAGATGGAGTGACCATCATTTAACAAAACAACTTTGAAATCACCTTATATCCAAACAGCCCTCCACCACTGAATAATACAGAAATTCTTGTCTCAACACTTGAACTAAATACTTACAAAATCATACATGTCATAGGTAAATATATACTTCCTGGTAACATTACTGAATAGCTGAGGAGTTCTTCTACTGGGTCACAACAAATATACCATACAAAACTATAATACTAGGAGACCTTAATGTTGACTGGCAAACTATTGTCAATATCTTTTCAAACAACACTATAAACCTATATGGGATTACCCATATAATTTCCACCCACAGTGCATGTAACAAAATTAGCAACAATCTTGTGTTCACTGCCTTTTGACCAACTCCCCAAACAAAATAATATCTAGTAGCTCCCTCCCAGATACACTCAGCGGCCACCCACCTACCTTTGTAATTAGACACCAGTCTAGATTACAAAAAATGCATTGGTACAACTACACCAGAAATCTCTCTGCCTTCAGCAAAGAAACTTTCACCTCTAACTTAAAACTCTTTGATAGGAAACTATTGCACTCTCTCCCATTAGATGAAGCAGTAACTTCATTTAATGCTATTTCCTAAATGTCCTAAATACACATGCCCCCATTAGAACAAAAAGAATCAAACCAAATTTAGCTGCCTGACTGTCGAAGCATTCAAAGCAATTAATGAAGAAACCAGATAAGGTATAGAAAGCTTGGAAAAAGTCAAATTCCAACATGCACTTAAACAAGATATGAAAATATACTATACAAACCATCAAAGTTCCATGTTAACAACCCTAAACAATTTTTGTCTTCTAAAAATCAAATTCTGTACCCTGGCCATCCCCGCCAGCCTTCCCCTTCTCCAAACTATGAATCGGAGTATATCCTCACAATTAACCATCATTACTTACAGGCAAAACACCACTCCTATTACAGCTACACATCCTCAACCAAAACGAAATCCCAGTATAATCTTTTCTTTTAACTCAGTCTCTGCTTTCACAAACAAAAAGCTTCTTAACGCAGCTAAAAACCCACCACTCTAGCCTCTAAAAGTCTGCCATCTGAATACTTAAAACTTGCTACAGATGCAACAATATCAGCAATCTCTATACTGATAAATCATTCCATTCAAAAAATATGTCCCTGCCTGCGGAAAAAAAATCTTATACTTCCATTGCACAAAGGTGACAATGCAACTGATCTCTCCAACTGCAGACTGAATAGGATTCTCTCTCTCCTTTATCTAAACTACTTGAAATATGCATACAATCCCAACTCCTAAAGATCATCCTGAACAATAAATTTCTATCCACAACACGGCTTTCTGCCACATGACAGTACCAACACAGCCTTCCTCAGCTTCATGTCAATCACAAATGAAAACAGGAATAAAGGCAATCTTGTATCTGCAGTTTTCCCTCACTTGTCAATAGCATGTAGCACAGTCTCCCACACTCTTCTCATTCTAAGGCTCTGTACCTTTGGTCTCGAGATCTCATTCATTTCATATGTCGAAAACTACCTCACTGGGAGACTCCAAGCAATAAAATGGAAACAATCTTATTCTTTCTTTTTTTCTCTATCAGTTGGGGGTCCATCAAAGATCCATTCTTGGCCCACTACTTTTTAGCATATTTATAAATGATAACCCATAAATCCATTAAGCTTGCCATCATCATACAGTATGCTGATAACTCTCCTCTTCTATGCTCATCCAAAAACCCAGACAAACTTCAGCAAATGTCTCTGGAATCCCAATCATCTATAGAATCATGGCTCCATAGCTATCATCTGTACCAAAACCCTAAAAATTAAAAATGGATCCAGTTCACCCCAAAACAATACTGTGTATCAAAACCCTTGTTTTTATTAACCTCATCAGACTGGGTCTACTTCACAAGATTGATAGACCAAAAGACTGACTCCCAAAATACTGAAAGACCAAAATACTGAATCCCAAAATACTGAAAACTCAAAATACTGAAGGATGGAATTTACCCCTTCTCCACTGTTGTGCAATCTTGGTGTTGGTATCTATAATTAGCAGGTGGTATAAGGTGCAGGGAGGCTTTCAGTATTTTGAGTTTTCAGGATTTTGGGATTCAGTATTTTGGTCTGTCAGTATTTTGGGATTCAGTCTTTTGGTTTTTCAGTCTTCTGAAGTAGACTCCTCAGAATAGACCAAGATTGGACTAGTATCTAACACAAAACTGTTAGGAGTTGCTATTGATAAAAACCTGAAATCTGACCTCCATACAAGAGAAGTAGTCAAAAAAAATCATCAAAAACTTGGAACTCTCTACAGGATCAAACCGTTTCTGACTCTTGCAGCAAAAAAAAAAAAAAACATTTAGCCTCTGCCTTCCTGCTTCCCACTCTTCTCTATGCTTCTCCAAACCTGGTCAATCTACTTACTACACAATCTCTTCTCTTTAATGTTATAGCAAAATAGCTAAATTTACAACTAACATGCACAGTGAATTCCACCATTGCTAGAACTTCCATGCTCCTTATCTCTTCCCCATTTAGGATTTGCACACAAAATTCTGTACAGGACTGATCAGTGTCCAGCACAAAACATACTACAGTTTTACACCCCAAAATAGATCACTACGCTCCACAGATTAAATTTTCCTCCAGTAATACAATCATATGATTCTGCTGGATATTCCTTATACTCCTAATGCAGCTCCAAAATGTAGAACTCTCTACCTCTGGTCTAAAACAAATTCATCTGGCCTGGCTTTACTTCTGCTCTACTCCCAACTAGCACCCCACCCCCACTTTATTAACCTTTACTAGTTGCTCTCAACTTCCAGATCTTTCTACCACTCCCTACTAATTTGCTTTTCTATTAACCATCCCTATACACTATAAAGCATTAGTTCACAAAACAGACATATGGCAATAATTCTCTATTATATCTTTTGGATTTTTCTATAAATATGGTATACTGTTACTATTATCACATTATTATGTGTAGTTTTGAATTTTTTTAACTCAATACAGCTGAGTGACGCCTCCAGGTATTTTTGCAGTTACATCCTACTGATGCCACTAGGCATCAAATATTGATTGTTTATATTTGCAATAATAATTCCAAAACCATGCTACATACAAAGTATTAAAATATTTCATATTAAAAGCTTACACAATGTCAAACATAACTGTATTGATATTTGACCTCTATCAAGGGCAGGTAAAAAGATACTAATTGTTGTTTATATAATATTTATTTATTATATTGTCATAAATTTCATGTTTTTCTAAATATCTTGACAATTAAGTAGCACAGACAGATCTACTTAGGCTGAACAGAATGCTGTTAAGAGTATCTGTGTAACTTGAGTGGTTGCTGAGATATTATAAGTTGTTTACAAAATATCCCAAACGTGTTACTGTTATTTACTTTGACTTATAAAATCCAGTTTAAGACCTAGAACCTGAAGAATACTTCCAATATAAAAATAACTTTTGCTAAAGAATTTGACATTTACACTTTTTAGTAATGTCTATGGTTTCAGAGACATGAACATTTGTTTGAAATGTGAGGATATAATTGAATTCTATTAAGTAGCTTAGGATCCACAGATAAGAAGTTACAATGCAAACTTCCACAGCTCCATTGGAAAGAAGAAGTTTAACTTTTGTACTGTTTAAAATGCTAACTGTATATACCAATTGTACTAAGCACCTGTCTACAAACTTTAAAACTATGATGTGTGCATTGCCAAACTTGGAAAATTTCTGTGTTTGGATTTTTTCTGCAAGGGCCTCTGCTGATAATGCACACTTTATTGTGCCCAGTCAGACTTTCCCAGTAAATATATGTGAATAAATAAATAAGATGTCACCACAACTTGAAGAAGAAAATTAAACTCCTAGTTGTGGTAATCCTAATTATTACAGACATTTCATATGAACTACCATTTTCAACAAAATTTGAAGTAGTCACATCAACTACTTCTGGTTTCAGCAGGACGATAAAAATATTGTAAGTAACAACAGTGATAAACATCATGCCACCATGCAAATCAATTCAAAGAAGTTTCTAGTGTATTGTTTTTCTGTAGTCACAGAATTTAAATGGATATCTAAATATATGCAGTACTACCTTGTCTGTTTGCATCATAATTCATTGATGTGTACAGTTTCTGCATGCCTCAGGACTATTTTATGTATACTGCTGATGAGAAATAGTCCCCTGCTTTCTGGTATAATGTCTCACATGTATGTGTGACGCGTTGAATTTTTACTTGCCTCATTATTTGGAAGCTTGCTGTAAAAATCATATTTCACATTTGTTGCTACTCATGCAATATTTATCAACCATATATGTGCATTCTAAATATAATTGTTGCTTGTTTTAGATTACCTAAGGTGTGCTTTTCCTGCCAGATATATATCCTTTACCAAGAAAGCAACTGTTGGATTACAGCAATGTTCTATTTAATATTAACATATTTGCAATAATGTTGTTGTCTGTGCCATTTTACATGTCTGAAAAAAAGCCCTGTTTTCATTCCAAAGTAAAATAATGATATCTGAAGTAACAATGTTCATAAGAAAATATACTTCTTCAAATGTAAAGCCAGAGAGAGAGGTCATACTATTCATACACATTTCAAAAAGAATAATTTCCTAGTAATTGCTATACCAGGTATTATTCTTTTTAGTACATAGATTTTACACTTGTATTTTATTGTTTTTTCCTGTTTTATTAGCATATTTACATTAATATTGCTATCAGTTTTGCTGCTCTGTCTCATCATGCATTGTGGAAAAATGCCATCTTCAGTCCATAAATAAAATAACAATTCCTTGGATTCATTAACAGTCGTGTACACTTTGCACTAATTCTACACCATTTGTAAATGTCAGCATGATTAGCAGCAGTGCTCATTGTACGTGCATGCTGCTAAGAAGCCTACATATTCAGCAGTACCTTCTGTGGCCAGCCCAAGTATTAGTGGCCACAAAGAGGTGCACAGAATACAAGGCAAGGCCAACTATGATGAATGAATTACAATGCAGTGAAAGGTAAACAAGGAAACTCTACTCAGATATAGAGATTAGTGCACAAAAAAGAAGCAGAAGAAGCTAATCAAGGAAACTGTACTCAGATAATACATGTAATTAGTGCACAGAGAGCATTTTTGGCATAAACTATTAATACTGATGTAATAAAGTAATCCTGTGCACTTTTCTTGACCCATGTACGTAAATAAAACCAGTAATGCTGACAGAAGATGCAAGGGAGACACAGAGCCACAGTGTAACAAATGGGAGTAAATGTGATAAATGTTTATAAAATGCTGAGTTGAAATAACAGCAAGAACAGTAAATACATCAGCCAATATTTTCAGATATTGCAGTTATTACATATCAGAGGTGTATACATAAAGTAATTTGTTGTAATGGAGAATATACTGTATTCTTCAGTTGATCACATATAAACAAAAATAAATTAACCCTATAGCAGTTGTCTCATCCACTTTAGAAAGGTACATTTATTTGCCATTTGTTGTAACCATAGAAAGATTATTGTACATTTAACATGTATTAGCCAAGTGTGCATGGCATATTAATGTAAATTATAAACATTATAATTACAGTCATAAAACCTTAATGTACAGTTGTTACTTTACATCTTCTGTTGCATGTTACTCGTATGACTATTAAGAATGCCTAGCTACTTGTGTGTGGCAAGTTTATTCTGCCATTGGAATGTATACTGTTGGGGTGATCAAAGTAATAAACTACATCCATGTGACTGATGTTAGAAAACACATACAAGTTAAAGAATTTTAAGGTTGGCATTGCCTTATGTGAATGTAAGAAACAATACTGAATGGCGTCATGGGAGTGTGCACACCTGTGACAATGTGGAATGGCAGTATACCCACCTGTGACAATGTGGAAATATTGAAAACAATCATGGACACCTGTGAAAACATTCCAATAATGGTATTAAGGGATGAAAATAAACCTTTTTAAGCAACATGCATGTTGTGAATGGTAGAAAGTAAGTGACTGTTCATGCATGCTGTGTATGTATGTAGCAAGATACAGAGGGAAGTGACACATACACAGATGTGTCACAATGAATAGGGTATAAAAAGAATAATGATCTGATATACATATTACAATTTCTCTAACTATAGCAGATGTGACATATATGCATGCAAAATTGCTAATGTGGCATATGGGAAAATGCACATACATCAAGGTACAATTCAAGTGTAGTTTGTCCCCTGACAAATGTGTTTCTGAATGTCATGATGTATATCAATATGCCTATGATGTATTTCTTTGTATATTACAAATGTATAGGTAGATTCCTTGATTTTGTCAATGCAAATGCCTTTTAACAGCTAGTGGATACCCCCACAAGGGGTGATAATGCCTTAGACTTGGTATTAACCAACATGAGTAACCACTGCAGCATCCCTATAATATCATCCTCCCTGGTAAGATCTGACCACAAAGCAGTCACTTTCAAAGTCACCATCTCCCCCAACCCTCCTGTAGCAAGGATCAGACATAAAAACTTCTCCAAAGCTGATTACAGCCCCCTGAGGGATGGTATAAACAACACAGCTCCATCCCCCTCTGTAGGAACTGGCACCAATATCCAAAACTACACCAAAGCACTATACGAGCATTTATATAAATGCATGGAATCAGGAATACCTGACAGGACTAAGTCATCCTCCGCAAGGAAGAGTAAACCTGTCTGGTTAACATCTGCAATAAATAAACTCTATAACAAAAGGAAAAAATTGCTGTCCAAGACTAATGCATTCTACGGGCAGCTACAAGAATGCATGGATCGTGCCATCCCAAGCAAAACCAAAACTCACTCCTCCAAGAAAAGGAAACCAGTCTGGTGGACTCCTGCCATAAACCAGCTATACAATAGAAGGAGGAAACTAGTACAGAAAAGAGTAAAATCCCAGGAAGGGAAGACATCCCTGATCAGTATCAGCAAGAAACTACGATCCCTCATAAAATCATCCAAGGCGAGCTTTGAAAGAAACATTGCCAAGGACTCCAAAGATAGCCACAAGCCATTCTTTAGCTATGTCAAGAATCTAAGTAGCAATGCTCAGATCTGCTCAGAGTTAGTGCAGAATGGCACAAAAGACATTGAACCGACCAATATCGCCAACATCCTGGCAGACTGGATCAGCGCAAACATCACCCCCCACTCACCCCCAAAAGGGCCATAACCATACCAGAAGAATATAGAGTTCCTGAAATCACAGACACTCAGGTTAAAACAGCCCTCTCCAAAGCCAAAAACACAGCATCAATGGGACCGGACGGTGTCCCAGGCTGCGTCCTACACAAGCTCAAAGACGAACTAACCCCTCACCTAAACACACTGTTCGAACTCAGCTTCTCCATAGGCTACATACCCATAGAGTGGCACACAGCAACGGTTATTCCACTCCACAAAGGTGGAGCCACAACAGACCCTGGGAACTATCGCCCTATAAGCCTGACTAGCTTGGTCTGAAAGGCTATGGAGTACATTATCATGGAACTCATTAACAGAGACATTGGGAACCTCCAAACATCGGACCCTACCCAGTTTGACTTTGTTAAGGGCAGATCATGCCTCCTAAACCTGGTGGACTTCTTTGAGACAGTTACCAACACTATAGACAAGGGAAAGGTGGTACACACAGCCTACCTTGACCTCGCTAAGGCCTTCGACACCATTCCCATTCGGGTATTATAGACAAGCTCACCAGCCTGAAACTAAACCCCTACTTCACAAGATGGGTTGCCAACTGGCTCACGGACAAAACCCACATGGTGAGAGTTGTGGGAGCGAGGTCCGACTCTAAATCGGTTACAAGTGGTGTTCCCCAGGGCTCAGTCCTAAGACCCCTCCTGTTCGGCATATACTTCTCAGAGGTACAGGCAAGCACAGGAGAACCATGGCTGACCAAGTTCGCAGACGACTGCAAACTAGGGGCTATAATTGACTCTCTGGCTGACACAGACATCCTCCAAAAGGGTATCACTGAGACGGATACCTGGTGTTAAAATCATGGCTTCAAGCTAAATGCCAAAAAGTGCATAGTCATCCCCTTTGGAAAAAGCAAAGTACCCACAAACTGCCACATAGGTGGTAGTCCCCTAAATACGGAAGACGTAATAAGGGATCTTTGATAATCACATTGCAAAAGTGGCCCACCTAATCACAAAAGGGTTTGCATCCAGATCAAAAGAGGTCATTGTGCCCCTGTACTCATCACTCATCAGACCCATCATAGAGCACAATGCCCCATTTGGGATGTACCTTACAAGACACCTGCAACAGCTGGAAAGACCACAGAAGTACCTCACCAAGAGGATCACTGGCCTCAAACAGATGCCCTATGCAGCTCGACTGAAGAAACTCCAGTTGTACTCGGTTGCATACTGCCTACTCAGAGGTGATCTCTGCCTGACATACAAGGCCATGTCCAACCCAGAATTGATGGACATCCTCCACCTAAAGAAAACCTTATCCCCTCGAGCCACACGCTCTAGGGATCTAAACCTCACCACAACAATAAATAAGACATGCTGGAGGGATAGATTCTTGTCCCAGAGACTTCCCATGTTTTGGAACAAGATCCCAATCTACATTAGGCAGAGCTCCTCACTAACAATCTTCAAAAGAAACCTTGACAAGTGGATGGGAAACAGAAAGTTTACCTCGGGGATCACTTCAGTGGCTCTGCTGGACAGAGGCACAGGGAACTAATCTAAGGGGGTGGAGAAAACCAACAAATTCTAGCTAGGCTTATAAATGCCTTCGGGCAGATAGCCTAGTACCAACCTCTGAACTTATGAACCTGCAAGACCAAGAAGGAGCAGATTTCCAATTGGAAGCAATCAAATAAGAGCACTAGTGAAATCCCCCAAAGCAAACTTCAAGTCCAAATTGGCTACATCTACTAGAGACAATCATAAAGCCTTCTTCACATATGTCCGCAACCTCAAAGGAAGCACCCAGATCTATTCAGAACATTTTTAGGCAAGGCTCAAATGACAAATTCTCCACCGTAACAGGTACAAGCAAGCAAAATCTGAGGGTAATGCTACTCAATGCTAAAAGTCTAAACCTCAAAATGCACTCACTTGAGGTACTCCTTAAACTGGAGAACATCGACATCTGTGCAGTGACAGAGACCTGGTTCAATGCTCCAGAGAGCACCCCTGCATTACCAGGCTATAATTCCTACCACACCTTTTGACCACCTAACCTGGACCGAAACACTAAAGGCGGAGGTGTGTCCATATTCATTAAGGATATCCACACCTCCAGGCTAGTTGCTCAGCATAATGCATCCGAGATTATCCAAGTGCAACTAACTCTGGGCAAGACCACAATCCAAATTGTAGCTTGCTACAGATCCCCCACCATGCCCCAGGATTCCCACTCCTCATTTCTTGATACACTGGAAATATTAGGGTACAACCTAACTACCCCACTATTAACTGGGAAATCTATTCATGTACCAACTCTTTTGCTCAACATTTTCTGAAATTCATAAATTCCAATGCCTTGGGTCAACTTATCCATACCCCCACTAGGGGCAGCAATATCCTAGACCGGGTCATTACCAACATGGATGACTGGTATTCCATACCAGAAGTCAATTTCTCATTGGTCAGATCCGACCACAAGCAAATCACCCTAGACATCCACATCCCACCCCCAGCCGCCATTAGGGAAACCACCGTAAAAAATTTCTCCAAAGCCAACTTCATGCTTCTTAAGACAGAAGTGGCAAACTTCACGACACCCATGCAGATGGACTATAGAGGTACAACTGCTGAATCCTACACAAATGCACTTTATAGGCACTTACACAAGTGCGTAGATTGTGCTATCCCTAACAGAACCAAGATGCTATCCTCCAAAAAGGAAGCCAGTCTGGTGGTCCCCTGCTATAAACAAACTCTACAACAGAAGAAAGAAACTGATGCAAAAAAGAGTAAAATCCCATGATTGGACGAACTCCCTGGTCAGCCTGAGTAAGAAGCTGAGATCCCTCATAAAATCCTCCAGTGCTAGTTACGAAAATAAAATCGCCACTATTTCTAAAGACAACCACAAAGCATTCTATAGCTATGTCAAGAATCTCAATGGCAACACTCAGATCTGCTCTGAGTTACAGCACAATGGCACTAAATATACAGAACCAACTGATATTGCCAACATCTTCGCAGATAGGTTCCGCGCTAACTTTACCCCCCTCTCACCCCCTAAAGGGCCCATCTCTATACCAGAAGAATGCAAAGTTCCTGTAATCACGGCTGCACAGGTAAAAACCACACTCTCCAAAGCCAAGAACACAGCATCCATGGGACCTGACAACATCCCAGGCTGGTTCTACATGAACTACAGAATGAACTGGCACCCGACCTAAGTACCATGTTCAATCATAGTCTCACCTCAGGCTTTGTGCACACTGAATGGCACACAGCGATGGTTATCCCACTCCATGAAGGGGAATCCACCACTACCACCCTATTAGCCTGATGAGCCTGGTCTGCAAGTCCATGAAACGTATCATTATGGAACTTATAAACAAAGACATTGGTAATCTCCAAACTCTGGACCCCACCCAGTTCGGGTTTGTAAAAGGCAGATCATGTCTCTTAAACCTGATAGACTTCTTTGAAGCAGTCACCAAAGCTGTAGATGAGGGTAAGGTGGTTCACACAGCCTAACAAGATCTCGCCAAGGCTTTTGACACCATCCCCCCACTGTGGAATTATACATAAACTCACTAAGCTAGGTATAAATCCCTATGTCACAAGATGGGTTGCCAACTGGCTCACTGACAGAACCCACACTGTGAAAGTAGCAGACTCCAAATGCAACTTCAGACCAGTGACAAGTGGAGTACCACAGGGTTCAGTCCTGGTTCCTTTCCTGTTTGGTATCTACTTCTCTAAAGTACAGGATAATACAGAAGGTCTTTGGCTAACGAAGTTCACAGATGACTGCAAACTAGGAGCCATAATCAAAACTCCTAACAATTTGGACATCCTACAAAAGAGCCTCACTGAGACAGATGCCATGCCAAAAAGTGCATTGTCATCCCTTTTGGTAAAAACTCTGTACCCATGAACTACCACATAGGTGGTAGTCTACTTATCACAGAAAATGTGATAAAAGACCTTGGGACACAGGTGGACAGTAGTCTCTCCTTTGATAATCACATTGCCACAGTAGTCAGAAAAGCCTTCTACATGGCACACCTCATCACAAAAGGTTTCTCATCCAGGAAAATAGAGGTTATTGTTCCCCTCTACTCATCACTCATTAGACCCATTATAGAGTAAAATGCCCCTTCTGGTATGTACCTCACAAGACATCTAGAACAACTGGAAAGGCTGCAGAAACACCTCACAAAGAGGATTATCAGCCTCAAACAGATGCCCTATGCAGACCGTCTCAAAAATACTCCAGCTTTACTCCATCACATATCGCCTACTCAGAGGCAATCTCTGCCTAACATACAAAGCTATGTCAAACCCAGAGCTGTTGGACATGCTCCAATTAAAGAAATCCTAACCCCTCTGAGCTACACGCTCTAGGGACCTAAACCTTGTCACCACAATAAACAGAACATCCTGGAGGGATAGATTCCTGTCCCAGAGACTTACCATACTCTGGAACAAACTACCTATCTATATCAAACAAAGCTCCTCATTAGCACTTTTCAAGAAAAATCTTGATGATTGGATAGGAAATAGTAAATTCACCCCGAGGATCACTTCTGTGGCTCTGCTCGACAGGGGCACAGGTAAATAATTTTCTTGGGTGGTGAAAGCCAAGGTACCATTTTGGATAGGCTTTTATAGGCCCTAGGGCCAATAGCCTAGTACTTACCATGAACCTATGAACTGGTGGTCAAGAACACCACATATGCAAATGCCATAGATATAGCAAACTTGCTGGCTGACAGATTCAGTGAAAACTTTACCCCTCTGCCCCCGCCATCAGTAAATCAGGACATCCCCAGTACCTGCCCCCTTCCCCTTAAATCTAGGGAACAGGTCATCACTGCTCTCTCAAAGGCAAAAAATACAGCATCCATGGGACCCAATAACATCCCAGGCTGCATCTTCCATGACCTCAGGCAGGAACTTGCAGCACCATTAGGCACCCTGTTCAACCAAGGCGTGAGTACTGGCTTCATCCCAGCTGAGTGGCGGACAGAAACTGTCATCCCTTTACACACTTCAAACACTTGATCCCACACAGTTTGGCTTCATCAAGGGGAGGTCATGTCTGTTAAATTTGAGACAGTCACCAAAGCCATGGATGAGGGGAAGATGGTACACACTGCCTACCTTGACCTGGCCAAAGCCTTTGACATTATTCCCCGCTCAGGCATAATAGATAAACTCTCTCAACTAGGTATCAATCCATATGTTACCAGATGGGTAGCAAACTGGCTCACTGATAGAACTCACGTAGTCAAAATAGGGGAAGCCACCTCAAGCAGTAGATCCATAACAAGTGGTGTACCCCAGGGTTCGGTCATGGGGCTTCTTTTATTTGGGATATACTTTTCTGAGGTGCAGGCCAAATCCAGTGGGCTATAGCTGACCATGTTTGCAGGTGACTGCAAGCTGGGTGCTGTCATTAATTCCCCTGGTGATGTGGACATCCTCCAAGAATGTCTCACTCAGACAAATGACTAGTGCCAGAATCATGGCCTCCAGCTGAATACCAAAAAGTGCATCATCATTCCCTTTGGGGAGAGTGATGTTCCCACAAATTATCACATTAATAACAATGTCCTAAGCGCTCAGTCAGTCGTGATGGATTTGGGCACCCAGGTTGATAGCAACCTGACTTTTGAACGCCATGTTGCTTCTGTGATACAGAAAGCTTTCTACACGGCCCACCTCATAAGTAAGGATATCTCATCCAGGGACAAGGAGGTCATAACATCCATATATTCTTCTCTTATAAGGCCCATTATTGAGTACAATGCACCTTTTGGCATGTACCTCGCAAAGCACATGCAGCAGCTGGAGAGACCACAGAGGTTCCTCACCAGGAGAATCCAGGGCCTCAAACATCTACCATACACAGATAGGCAAAACACCCTATCCCTCTACACAGTTTCATACAGACTCCTCAGAGGTGACCTCTGTCTGGCAGACAAGGTGATCATGGACCCCACCTTGATGGGACTGCTGCATATCCGCAAGTCAAGCTCCACTCAAGTAACTCGCATGCGTGACCTCAACCTGGTCTGTGACATCAACAAGACTTCCTGGCAGACAGATTTGTGTTCCAGAGTCTCCCTCATCTGTGGAATAAACTCCCTCTCCATATCAAGCAGAGCACCTCATTATCCCTTTTCAAGCGCAACCTGGATAACTGGATGGGAAACAGAAAATACACACCTGGGATTCCACCTGTGTCCCTGCTGGACAGGGGCATTGGGTGCTGACTTGTCTAAACATGGGCTAAACTCTTGGCTAGGCTAATAAGGGCCTCAGCGCCAGTAGCCTAGTAACTGCCTATGATCCTATGAACACAATACCTTTTATTCTAGAAACCTTATAAGTTTATGAAAGCAATATTTAAAGTTTGTCCCTATTTTTTGGGACTTTGTCCCCCATTATTTTTGGATTTGCCCAGATTTTTTCTTGTGCTAAGAGGTTGAGAGGCATGGTGTGTGTGTGCGTGTGTGTGTGTGTGTGTGTGTGTGTGTGTGTGTGTGTGTGTGTGTGTGTGTGTGTGTGTGTGTGTGTGTAAGGAGGAGGTACATGTATGTGTGTGTGTGTATAAGAGGAAGGTAGGGCTGTGTGTGTGTGTGTGTGTGTGTGTGTGTGTGTGTGTGTGTGTGTGTGTGTGTGTGTGTGTAAGAGGGAGGTAAGTGTTTGTGTGTATGTGTGTGTATGTAAGGAGGAGGTACATGTATGTGTGTGTGTATAAGAGGGAGGTAGGGCTGTGTGTGTGTGTGTGTGTGTGTGTGTGTGTGTGTGTGTGTGTGAGTGAGTGAGTGAGTGAGTGAGTGAGTGAGTGAGAGGTAGGTAGGTAGCATACCTCTCAACTGTCCAGAATTTTGCAGAATGTTCAGATTCTTGCCCCATATTTTCAGTCTGTTCCTCATAAAAAAGACTGATGTTGCTAAATAATGACAGACATTTGAGTTTCAGTCTTGATATCCTTTAGAAAATGCATACTAACACAAATTCTGTTATTTTAGCAATTTGAGTGTTCCCCCTCTCCTAATGACATCTCTCTGACCAACCATGTACGTGATTTTGCCATTAGTTACGTCCACACATTTAGTCTTAACACTCATACTACCACTGCATTGATTAAGAAAAACTGGCAATTCATCTTGGGGAGTCCTGGCCTCTCTGAGAAATTAGGCCCCTGTCCTAATTTTGTCTTCAAGAGGAACAACAATCTTAAGGAACTTCTACAGAGGGACCTAACTAAAAAAACCTTTAACAGGCACAGGATGTACCCATGTGGTTTTGCAACTGGTGCTACAAAATGAAGGTAGGGCAGACCTATACTATAAGGGACAGGAAGTTCTTAATCCAAGCTCCACTCAACTGTGAAAGTAGATCAGTTGTATACCTGGCTCTTTGTGATTGCTGTCCCTCATTTTATCTGGGAAAGACTGATCGCAGACTTAGGGACCGTGTCTATGAGCATATGTATGCAATTAAGAAAAACTCTGACGTTAACGCTTTGGCTAAACACATTGCCAACCACCCTGGGCACTCTTTCTCGTTTATGGCCATAGATCAAGTGACCAATAACATCCGGGGAGGCCCAATAACTCTACTCTTAGAAGTACGTGAACTGGAGTGGCAACTGCGTTTAGACGCATTTTGCTACCCGGGTTTAAACGAAAACTGTAACATCTCAGCAGTACTCAAATTGAGGAGCTATTTAAGGTAGTACCCCCTTTGTAGATATTCCTTACTTTCTTATGCATACATAAAGACTTTTTTAAAATGTAAAAATTTTTTTGTTTCTGACTTCATGTGACGTGCCTTTGTTGTAGCACCTCTCATGTTAAATATTGCCTAGATTTTAGTTATTATTGTTGTTTATACAATAATATCTTTAAGGTACACAGTTGCTCATTATGGTTCATACTTATAATGGATTACCATTACTTTTTTACTAAGATTTAATCCATTACTGCATATTATACTTACTTTTTTATGAGTTGCTATTTGTATGACTTTTTATGTTGAATTTTTACTTTAACGTTATGATTTCTTTCACATATTTTAAGAATTTTAAATATGTCATTTTAAATTTTATGTTTATTTCTTTGGTAACATTCCACACTTTGAAATGCTTATTACTAACATGAATTAATGTTTGCATTTTCTCTTTGAGGAACAAGTTGTTCTTGTGAAGGCTTCTACTTGTTTACCAATTACTACAATGAGTTTCACCTTATCATGTTGTCATTTCCCTTTTGCTTTGTATAAAAGGGGCGTGCACTTTTACCTCATTGTTAATTTGTTTTCTCTGAGGAAGCTGCACCTTTGTGCGGCGAAAACGTTTGTGATAAATAAATTCGTTAAGACTACCTACTTGTTGTTGCTGGTACAAGGGCTCCGTGGTACGTTTTTGGATTCCATTTTAGCAATTTTCTAAGTTCATGAGAGCAATATTTATAATGTGTGCCTATTCATTTTAGGCTTTGGCCAGATATCTTGCACTAAGAGGTTGAGGTGCCTATGTGTGAGAGAGTGAAATGCTAATGAAACTAGTAAGGGATAGCAGGTGGTTAGTAATTTGCATAGGCTCAAACCATGTATCTTACTTAACAGGCAGCAAGAGCCGGAATCCTCTACCTCAACTATCAAGCTGCATTTTTCAGGTCACTGAGTTTCAGGTGCATTTTTCAAGGACTTGAGTTTCAACTGCATTTTCAGGGAATTGTGAGCTTCAGTGGAAGAGAAGCTTACTGCTGCTCATGCTAAGTCTGTTTACAATGTGCAACTGTTTTGTTTAGCAAATGGTATCAGCATTGTGGTATAGAATTTCAAAGCAGTGTTATTAGTACAACAGGTAGCATGCTTGCTTTTTTGATGCAGAAGGTTGTGGGTTCTACTATCACAGCCTCTAGATGGATTGCTGATAGTATGTGGTATTTTAAGGGGGGTTGGGTGCTGCAGGCCTGAGCACGTCCTCCTTTGGATAAGATGCCTAGTAACTATATATCTGTTTTCAGTTTATCATCCATCCCCTATTGCAATATTACCAGCTTACCATTTTTTTTAATGTAACAGGCAATTTATTCTTCAAGGGCAGCAGGCACTGAATTTGTAGATGAAACACTGAAATATAAAGTTGTTTGCTAGAAGCAATCTCTTCATTAGTTACAGATCTCTTTAATGTGGAATTATTCAGATGGCTTTCACTTCTGCAGAGATTGTGCATATTAATTGATATTGTTGAATTGTAATGAGAGATGTCTGAGTGGCCTTTTATGGTTAAAATGTCCTGAATTGGGCAGTTTTGTTATTACTGGTTCATATGTTGCTTCATTGTTTGCTGGAAAAATGTTCAAAACTATACATTTAAAACGCGCTCTAACAAGTGGTGCTGTATTATACAAGAGAGAGAATTTAATGCAACCATGAAGGTGAATCAAATAACTCTTGTGTGTTTCTATGGTCCCAAAATGCATGCAAGGGGCCTATGATTTGAAAATAGCCAAACAGTAAACTTAATCTGCCACTGACCAGATGCATTCTCTTTGAATGTGGGATTTAATGCTGTTTCAGTGAACATGAGTTTCAAAGGCAAAGAAGTTTTAATGCTAAGTCTGTTTTCATTTTGAGACTGTATTGCTTTGGTTAGCAAATGTCTATCGGTGTTTACTATAAAATTTGAAATTAAAATTTTAAATTAAATCTAAATATCTGTAATCATTGTAGAAGTAAATTAAAGAGTTTGAACAGTGCTTGTGGTTGCTGGGAAGAAATAGCCAAGTAACAGGACACTGGAATGGCTGCGGGAGGGGGGGGTTCCTGATCCATTACCCTGCCTAGGGCCCCATTTGTCCTTGATCCAGCTCTGACTGGAACCTTGATTTGAGCAAGCCAAATACATGTTCTATTACATTCCTAGTTTGAGCATGGGCATCTTTGCATCCTTGCTCATTGGGATGGTATGTGTTTTTCTTGAGTATCATGAGCAAAGTTTCCAGTGCATAACCTGCATCCCACATTAGATGCCCTTATGGATAGTTGCCTCTAGCAAACCTTGTGTACAGTCACAGGTATGCCATATGTGTGAGATGTGGTAACTGCCAGGGTTACCTGTACACGCATTATAGATAATCCCTTGGGCATTACAGACAACCTGACAATTATGTACCTCCTTTCCTGTTCACTGTGTGTGTAAAATCTATAGCCTCCAGAACATCAGGGAAGTGTGTTATAGCAGAGAATTTTCACATGGTTGTTACTCTTTTCTCTGGGATGTATGTGAAATGCATATGATTCCTTGCATGTTGTAGCATTGCATTTAGAAACTGATGTAATATTCTAGAAGTTAAGGTCTGTGACACTCCTAATATATCCCCTGAGAGCATCTGGAAAGTACCTGTAGCTATCATACATAGTGTTACACATACCTTTGTTTCTAGTGGGATGGGTTCTCCACAATTTCCTTGGGGATGCAGATGAGAGTGATAGAGGTTGCATATTTCCTTTAGTATATTCCTGTTCACCCTGTATCGCTCTACAGTTTCTCTATCATGCAGTACATGACAAGTCAAATGGGGCCTGAACACCCTTCTCAGCCAAGGACTGGGAGCAGCATCATGAATTAGTCTGTTGCACATACAGGTTAATGGTGGCAGCAGCAACCCCTAAATTTTTTTTCTAAGTATCTTCATGGTTGTATTCCAAAGAGTATTGGATTTCTGGGCTAAAGGGAGCACTGAGTGTACACACTAACTTTATATGTTCCTGAATAACTCTGCTATGTTGGTTTGCTTGAGTAGCATGCCTTTTTTAGCATATTTTGGTGATTACCCTTGTTTTGAGTGTGGGCACCAAGTGCAAACCACCTAATGGATACCAACTAGTGCTCTATTATGTGTGCAATGTACATAAGGTAGCAGCACCAAGTGCAGACTGCTTAATGAATACCAACTAGTGCTCTATCATGTATGCGATGTACATAAGGTAGCAGCACCAAGTGCAGACTGCTTAATGAATACCAACTAGTGCTCTATCATGTATGCGATGTACATAAGGTAGCAGCACCAAGTGCAGACTGCTTAATGAATACCAACTAGTGCTCTATCATGTGTGCAATGTACATAAGGTAGCAGCACCAAGTGCAGACTGCTTAATGAATGCCAAGTAGTGCTCTATCATGTATGCGATGTACATAAGGTAGCAGCACCAAGTGCAGACTGCTTAATGAATACCAACTAGTGCTCTATCATGTGTGCAATGTACATAAGGTAGCAGCACCAAGTGCAGACTGCCTAATGAATACCAACTAGTGCTCTATCATGTATGCGATGCACACACGGTAGCAGCACAAAGTGCAGGCATTCATGAATCCAGCTCACTAATATATATAAAATAACAATGTTCACAAGAAAATACACTTCTTCAAAAACAAAGCTAGAAAGAGGTCATAATTATTTATACACATCTCAGAAAGTATAATTACCTGGTAATTGTTGTAGCAGGTATTATTCATTTTAGCAAAGATTTTCCATTTATATTTGTTTATTTATTTATTTATTTGTTAGTTTATTTATTTATTGTTTGATGTTGGGGGAGTAGTGGATAAAATGTAAGTGGATTTTTTTATGTTATAAAAGTTTATTCAGTTTGACATCTATGCGTGATATGAATGAGGTAAGAGAAGGAGTAGATATAGACAAGAAGAAATAGGGTGGTGAGTGAGGTATGGGCAGATGGTGTGAACTATTTTCTAACAGAGATATCCACAAAATGAGCAATGTAAACCAGTAAATAGATAAGAACATCAACCTTTGTCTTTGTAAAGGCATTTTGTTCAGTGCTGAGAGAGAAAGAGGAAGGCCTGAAACTGTATTAGTACTTTAATGTTTCTACACTGTTTGTGAATGTCAGATTTTGTTTTGTTTATTGTTTTGTTGTAAGCACTGAGGAAGAAACTCTCAGCAATGTGGTGATGCATGCAGGAAAGATTATCTGTGAGATTCATGAACAACCGTTACCAGACAGGAATATTGTACTGAGGACAATGTGCACAGAAATTAAAGAAATGTCTACAGAAATATTTAAGAAGAGAGGGTAAATGTTCAAATTCTAGAAATATAATTGATGTGCATTGTAGTTAACTTTGTTGTTTCCCATCCCCTTCTTACTTATTACTGTACTAATTTGTTTCATTTATGTGCACAGCACACTTCCCTGCCTGTGTACCGCATGCATTATTTCCCTTTAGTAGCTCTTCATGCTGTCTGTACAAGTACGCTTATCAGGTCTGCCCACAGGCAGGACTGCTTGTTGATTGAGTGTGCTCATGCTGCTCAACACGTTTTCCTGGTTGCCAATACTGTTATGTCTTTGTGACATAAGCACCTTCACAGCATGAAGCCTTCACAATGTTTAAATGTTAGCGAGATGAGCAGAAGTGCTAATCGCCTATGCATGCTGCTCATCGCAGACATGAAAAGTATACTGAGGACAATGTGCACAGAAATGAAAGAGATGTATACAGAAATATGTAGGAGCAGAGGGTAAATGTTTACATTCTAGTAAGATAATTGATGTGAGGGTGCCTATGTCACAAAGACAATTTTGTAATAATAACATTTTGCTATACATATGTCATAATAATTAATGGTGATCACACTTCCTGAGCAAATGTAGGTAAATAAAAGCATAGATGATTATTATAGGATGTGACAGTTATGCAAATTCACATTGTAACAGAGGGAAATTACTTGATAGATGAATGTCATTGACATGCTGAGTTGAGATGCCAGTTCACAAAGACAGTGCATACATTATGGGATATTTGCACAGTGTGCATTTCATCAATATAACATGTTTGAAAATAGGAATGGCTCAGAAGTCACAATTTCCTTTTAAAAGAATTGAACCCATCCCATCAATGTCAACACTGAACTGTGTATTAACTGTATATGCTAGGTCTACCACATGTATGAGGATGATAACCTTGAAGAGGATTATGCACCTCAATATCCTAATAGTTATGCATCCCATACATAGCTGTGTGTGGTATTATAAATGTGGGAACAGAGTGTAACATACATAATACCCTTGCATAAAGCACTCCTGCCTGACGCAGTTATTGTGCCAATAGATAAGAAGAGATGCAAAGACCACACTATGATGCAATGTATTCCCTAGAACTGTGTAATGTCTGCATCTGCCACAGGAGGTAGCAATGGGTATTGTCACAAACAAATGAAAAATGTGTGAATTAAGAGAGGAACCCTGAGAATGAATATACATCAGCATGTCAGACTGATGGCAATTAAATGAGTATACTCATGTACACACAGTTGTGATCAGTCCTATATCAATGTTCTGTGGTCAAGGAAGTTTCACTTTATATGTCCATATACATACCACCCAAGAGCTGGAGCATACTACTGTACACCACAAGACTCAATGCATATGCCAAAGTAGCACTGTCACCATGACATTGGCAAAACAAATATCTACGTATACATAGTGGAATCACTGAATGTGCCCTAGTATAAGTGCATTGCCAAGGAATAAGACTGCTAAGATGCAGTGGTTGTTGTGTGACATCAGTATGTTCACACAAAATGAAACTCTATGCTACAATTGAACATCAAGCTGTAGAACTCTTCCAAATAACAGTATGGCTATTAATCAAATTCACAACAGTGGAACTGTTATCACAGCTGTTAAATGCCACCTATGTAAAGTCATTCAATCAGCTGTACTGTATTTGCCTATAATAATCTTCTAAAATTGATGGGGGAGGCCTTCACCACTCTATAATGGGGAATGTCTTTCATGCACAGCAGTTAAGGGCACAAATGCTTACAGTCAGTGCTGGTTTGGCACACTTGCCTAAGTGTTGAGAACATCAACACCATAGTGGAATCACTGAATGTGCCCTAGTATAAGTGCATTGCCAATTGCCATGTGTGTGGTTATGTGAAAGCATTACATCATATGTAGAAATTATGGAATATGTAACCCTGTTATGTGAAAGCATTACATCATATGTAGGAATCATGGAATATGTGACCCTGTAATTACTCAGAAAGAATCTTGCTGTATATTAGACAACATTGCCTGATGCTAGGTATACCCAAACACAGCTGCAGCCCCCTGTTGTTGTCACGGTGATGGTAGAACAACAATTATGTACAATGTGGGTATAATCCTGTATTGGAACACATGCCTTACTTAGGCAACAACATACATTACATCATCTCATGTCTTCAGTCCTGAGGAGGTGCTTCAGTATTACTGTAATGGAATGATAATCTATTCAAATGGCAGCATCAGTTTTCAATACAGCCTTTCCAAAGGAAATGTACAATAAACACTTGTAACAAGAAAAAACATCTACACATAAACATAGCACATGTGGTGACAAGGCTGTTAACAACATGTACACTGACTGTAAACAGTGGTATCGGGCTTTGGGCTATATGGCTAACATCAGAGGCTTATGAAGGTTTGCTGAAACACAAGCACAAATACAGATTTATTTGATGACTATGACACTGCACATTTCAATGGATGACATCACCATTGTGCATTACCTTCATCTTTCCACTGAAGAGGGGTTGCACAGCACAAGCACACTTATATAAATGTACCTCATATATGTATTTGCAGCATGCTCTGCACAGTTACAGGAAGAAATACAGACAACAGTCATTCCTGTATTTGAACTCCCCACCTATCGACTGACAGAATCTACACACCAGTGTATTATACACATGCAACACAGCAGACCTCCGATTGCATATGAGCCACACAGCATCTTTGAAAGGATGACATCAGCTCTCATGCAAAAGAGATGTATGTGCAGAAACGACTTCTACAGCTATGTGGACTTCTAAAAGTTCTAAATAGTAAGAGGTGTAATACACTCCTGCATCTGTTTACATTCTTGCGCAGACAATCAGGAGAGTCTCACAGATCTGTTTTACCTTAGCATGTTACATACATGTGCTCCTCGTGTTGTATTACACCTTTCCATGTTAGCTCAAAAGCTCAATTTAAAACTGAAGTGTTGTGCTGGTCTTCACCATTTGCACAATGTTGTTCTGTGAGCAAACAGAGTTACTGTTGAAGGACAAACTGGAAAATCTAAATTTGGTTTGCCTTCTACAGCGCAAACAAACTTAGAGCCAATGCATGGGCATTAAGTGATTTGTTCAACGTCACACAGTAGGTAAATGAAGGTGGAAAGATTCAAACTCTGCACCCCTGCCATAGGAAGTAGCTCATTAACAAGTCACCACTTTAGACCTCTGTGTTAACTGCTGCATTAATAGTTTTAACTAACTGCAGAGATCCTTTACAATCTAATCTTGTAGAGAAGATTGTACCACAATATTATGCAACAATGACTACATAATAGATGCCGAAGAGCAGATGGTTCTCATTATCACTCTAAATAATCCAGACGATATGACCTGCCAAATGTCAAACTCTTGGCATTTCCTGTAGGCTGTAAAGAGGGGCTGCAAAAATATATTACTAAAATGTAACACATTAGACTATATTACACAAGTCAGACCTATTGACAAATGAATTCATTATTTAGTGCAATGAATAAAACAAAATAGTTACAGACAATATAAATACTGCAACAGTAGCTTTTATCCAACAACCCCCAAGTAACATGAAAATCAGAAATCTTACTGCACATAGCACATTGTTTTATTTTTTTTTTTGGGGGGGGGACTTACATGCTTGCAGAATACCTACATCTCATTTCTGACCTCCCTATGTGTTCTCTGTCAGACTAGCAGACTACTCTAAACCACTTAAGTTAAGAGAACAACAGGTTTTGCATCAACATATTTTGTGAACCAAAAAAACTGTAAAATTCTAATGACTGCCTGACATCTTGGGTTCCTTGCCTAAGAAAGCAAACAAACAAATGAAACTGGATATAATAGTTAGATTAAGGCTTGTACCTCTTGTACTTAAGGTACAGGATTTGACTCTGAGCAAGTGATATCACAAAGTGGGGCATTTTACACACACATACACTGTTCAGGAATAGGGCTGCAAAAATGTTCAGTAAATTCAACCAACAAACATGTCTGTTCTATAAATTCTTCAACAGAAATGTTCAGAAACCAAGAAGAAATTCTACACACCTACTGTGTGTTTGGAAACTAGTCCTGGAGAACCACCCCTACCACCATGGCTGTCTTGTTGAGCTGCAAGGACTTGATTGTTGCAAGCAGTCATACTGCTAAAGCTCCATCTCCTGTTCATTGTGTCACAGTGGCCCAAAGTATGAGTGCCAACTGCTAGAGTCTTTCATTTCCTCTGCATGCCAGCTGCACTGGGTCATGCTTTGAGCCAATGATAATGGATCTGGTACACAGAGCAGGAAATTGTCTTTAAGAACCAGACACATGAGAGCAGAGAAAAGGAATTGAGTGCATTTGTTTTTTACAACTTTTCTCTTTTAATTAATGTTGTATGGCCAGGGACCAGCAGACACGGGACCTTAGGCAGCTGCATACGTCACCTTTTTCTGGATCTGACCCTGATCCAGTGACCTAAATGCATGCATAATATGGCAGATCCTGGCACCTGACTTTTGTTCTTACTCAGCCAAGTGGGAGGGACATCAGTGTGTCATAATGGAGTCTTCAAATATCAGAATGTTAGGTCATCTGGTGGCTTACCTTATAGGCTTAGAATTAGGGGCTCCATGACATGTCTTAGCTGGTGTTGACGTGGGTGTTCTTTTGAAAGAGTGCATTTCTGGTTGCTGAGGTCATTTTTTATATGTGCTTCAAGTGCTTCAGCACATGTGCATCTATGTGTCTGGTTCGTGCTGTGTGTGATGGGTACAGTGTATTTACAGTGACAACCCGATTGACATAAGGAGTGCATTTATGTTAGAGCTTTGCCTCCAGTGTCTTTACATAAATACATTTCTCATATAACTTATCAGTTTGTTTGAGATTTAGCTGGCTGTCACTTAACACAAGGCAATTTCTACATATGCCTGTATCCACCAGACTAGCAACAGAGATGGTGGGAAAGTTCAGACCCATGGCAACAGGCTGTTTTTTATTGATTCAACGGTTGTTATAAGAATGTAGAGTAAAGCCAGGAGTGTCTAGTTTGCAAGTCTGGGAGGCAGTGCTTGTTGCTGCTCAGACTAATAGGCCTGTGTGCAACTAGGTATTGGTGAAATTTCAAGGGTGCTTTTTCAGGGAAAATGTCTACTCAAGGTGCCTGCATCTCCACCTGTCAAACACGTGAGGGAAACTGCAATAGTAGATCCTGTTGATCTATGGATGAAATATTTGGGATGATACTCTAAAGTTAGGTTACACAGTAAGTAATCAGGCAGTACTTATAAAAAGAAAATATTACTTTAGTCAATAATGAATAGATGGGATTCATCTAATTAGCTACTACCTGGCTACTATCAGTGCTGGTCTCACCACAGCTTCATGCTGCTGGGATTCAATGTCGCTTTGCTTCTTCTCTAACTAGAAGTATATCAGTAGCACTAATCCCAAGATGGGACTCAGGCCACAGGCTCTTTGGTGATCAACAATCTCTTCCTAGGTGATGCAAGGGGTCTGTAGGCTTGTTGTAGCCTTTTCTGGGTAGATCCTTTGAATAGCAACCAGACCAATCAAGAAGGTCCCATAAAGATGTTCACTGCCCCATCAGAGACTGTCAGGGATTGATGACCATTCTGCTCCTTCTCTGACCAGGAGCAAAGCAGTAACACAAATTCCAAGCTGGCAACTATGAAATGGTTATCAGCCTTTCTGGTAATCAGCAGTCTTGAAATAATGTCCCTATACTCCTTCTCTCATCAAGAGCAAAACAAACACGCTAATTCCAAGAGGATTGCTGAGAGGCAGAATATGGGCTCTCCAATAATTGGTTGCCTTGGATCAGATGTTGCAAATTTTAAAGATAAGATAAAACAATGGGTTAATATCCTAAGAGCTGCAGTGTACACTAAGCAGTTAGATACAAAAGAGAGGGTAACTGATCTTTAGCAGCCTATGGGTACAGCCACTAACTTTAAAAGTGCAAGATGGATTGGATGGGGTGGGCACTGAGTATTCTAGTTATGTGTAATACAGTGGAAGGACAAATGATTTTAGATATTTTAAGAGGGAGTGACTTCACAAAATAATCATTGTGTGCTTATTAACAATAGCCAATGAGAGGAAAGTGAGGGAATTATGTGATTAAATTAACATAAGGGACAGGCAAGTAGGAAAACAGTGAATTTAAAGAACCCAACAACATGAAGGTGGGGAAAACCTAATTTATGTGTGGCTCAAAAATAGAGACAGCTTAAGTTTCTTTCCTAGTTTAAATGTGAATTATACAATGACCCCCCCATTAATATTCCAAAACGTGCATGCTGATTGGTCAGTGTGCACGTTGCAAATCAGAGTTATAGTAATGGAAAAAGGTCCGGTCGCCCGGACTTTTTCCATTAGTATAACCCCCCCCCCCCTTTTTTTTTTTTTTTTTATTACTTGTTACAACCTGTCTCGCCATGTTAAATGAGTTTAACATAGTGAGACAGCTTTTAAAAAAAGCAACGGAGCATCTCCGTTGCTTTTTTTAAAGTTGTCTCGCTATGCTAAACCCATTTAATATAGCGAGACACTTTAAAAAGCAACGGAGATCTTGCTTTCTCCGTTGCTTTTTTCAAAACTGTATCACTATGTTAAATGGGTTTAACCTAGCGAGACAGCTTTAAAAAAAGCAACAGAGTTTCTCCGTTGCTTTTGTTAAAGCTGTCTTGCTATATTAAACCCATTTAATATAGCGAGACAGGCTGTAAAAAGCAACGGAGATCTTGCTTTCTCCATTGCTTTTGCCCACAGCTCTGATGTACTGCGTAGGCATACGCATGTGCAGTACATCAGAACTGCCACAGAATACCCAGACAGCTGCGGAAGGGCAGCAAGGAGGCATTATACAATGCCATTATTTAAGAAAAGTAATTATTTTTTTTCTTAAATAATGTCATTGTATAATAGCAATAACCCACTTCTGGGTGTGGGTAATGCTGGATTTACCCATGGTTGGCTTTGTTTGGCCACTCGGGCTTCGCCCTCGTGACCAAACCACACCAGCCGTGGGTAAATCCAGCATTACCCACACCCAGGTGTGGGTTATTGCTATAACAGAAAATGGAATGCAATTAAAACAAAATTAAAGCACAGTATAATGAAAATGCACCACAATATATTAAATAGAGGTAAACAGTTATACAATAAAATATGAGAACACAATATAAGAAAGAAAAGATGTAACTTTTCCCTCACAGCAGTCTATGGCTGAGTCTGAGTGAGCTTTTCCAGCAAAACCATTTTCCAGAGATCAAAGTTAGGCTAACAGGTCTGTGTAAACTTTATTAATGTTTACTACTATTATAAATGACTACATTTAGTGATTTTTCCAGTCTGATGGTACATAGACTTCTGCCTAAAGATTGTGTTGGTGAGAAACCAATTGCTTCTAATTGGTCTGCCACCCACGTTCTCATGGCTGTAATGCAAGGAATACATATGCAGTCAGTCTGTCTATCCTCAGATACTAAAGTTTGCAGATAAGAATCATATGTACAAATGCAGGTCATTTGTGTCTTGCAAATTGAGTTCATCTGCTTCTATCCTATGAATCATCTGTGTACAGGCAACCACTTACATGCTTGGCTTTCACAGGGACATAGGGATATTTTGGGGTCAGACATCCTGTAGCTGCAGCATCTTCATCTGTGTTTGTGCCAGATGACTGCTTATACTCCACTGTCCACTTTGAAACCACTTCCCCTGCCTTTGCAGAACTTGTCAGAACTGGTCTTGACCATGATTCCTTCCCCGCTGGTTCTTATCACTATGGTTGTATACCACAGGCTTAAGTATATTTGTGTGTATTGCTACAGTACTGTGTAGTAGCCTTTGCACTACACTGAACCATCATCTCTTTCAGGATGCAAGATTTTTGATAATGTCAAGGAGTGAAAAAAAATGTCAAGGTTTACAGTCAGGGCCAGGGGTAATAGGGAGTGAACCTCTAAATAGAGAGGGTATGCAGCCATATGCATTGTACACATTGTAAGTGGTCCACATGTATGCTGAGAAGAGACATTGGTAGGGGATGGTAATGGATAAAAGACACAAATGTCTATATGTATTCCCTCACAAGCTTGCTAACTATATCATGGAATGTATCAAATCTAGGTACACCCATTGCACCAAAACCTACTGCTACAGGGGCAAATAATGTTAAAAGGGGTTGATGTATCATAGGCAAGCAACACTAACCTCAGTTACTACAGTGGCCCACAAACACCATGCCTCATCTTTAGTAGCCATTTGAATGCTCAGTGGAAGTATGAAAGACGAGATGACATTTTAGAAATAATGGCTTGTCACTTAATGTTTAAGAATTAGGTCTGTATTTTTAGTTATGGGTACATTGCTCAAAAATATTTTTATACAAAACTAATTAACTTTTAAATAAAATTAACTTCTATGTCATTGAACACTATGAAAGAAAGCTAGGATAAAAAAAATAAATAAATAAATGATGGGGAAAAAACTCCAGAAATGTACATGATGTTGATTTTATTTTTTTAACAATCAGCCCATTTCCAAAGTAAAACTGTTGCAAACATGAGTTGTTTTTTTAAAGAACACAGAATGTGGTTTGTTAAATTCAGTGTTATAATCTATTAATTTATGAGACAAGTAGTTCTCAGTTTTGCAATATAGTATTAACATATGGTTAGGCTGGTTTACAAACATGGAATGTCAAATAACAGTTGGCTGATTTCCATGTTGCTGACCTACATGCGTTTGAGTCCCAGGTTCAGCAAATGCACTGTGCATTTGCACATATGTGGTTGACCTTAGGACTAGGGATTGTGGTATAGTGCAGACTGGAAAATTTACCCTTTTCCCCACTGTAGTGTGATCTTGGAGTTGGACTATATACTTTGCATCGGGGGTGCAGAAATGGGCACTTCTGTGTTGTCCAGTATGTATGTACTGCTGAAGAATACAACATACGTTGCTGTTCTGAAAGGTGTAAGGGAAGGCATATTTTGAATAATGCCAAATTTGAATAATCGGCATTAAATTCGACATACTGCCTTTCTTCATCTGCATTTTTCAGTGTTGTGATTTGTGCAAATGAATGGAATTCATTCTGTCATTTGCGATTTTAATAGTAAACCAGTTAGGCTATAGAGTATAATGGAATATAACCAGTGGTGCTGGAGTTTGATTACAAGAATTAAGACAGATTGTTTTAGAATGGAGCGATGTGGCTTCCATTCATTCACTCATTCAGTTTTCAGTATGTCTTTCACTCTGATCAGGACAATTACTCATATTAAATAAGCCATTGTGGCATCTGGTAGTTAATTTTCCAATACCAGCTTTATCCTATTTATGGTCATTTGGGAGTCGGACTCTATCCGAGCAAACGGTGAATATACAACAGATAACAATCCTCTATGGGAAAGCAGTCTTTCAAGACATATAGACACAGACACACACACACACACACACACACACTATATATCTCAACTGTCCAGATTTTTGCAGAATGTCCAGATTTGTGCCTCACATTTTTGTTCTGTTCCTCATAAAATGTGTAGTTTTCTGGATTTTTGTGGAAAATTATTAAGAACTAAAATCGTTAAATAATGATAGGCATTTGAGTTTCCGACTTCATATCCTTAAGAAAATGTTTGGTAACACAAGACCTTTTATTCTAACAATTTTCTAAGTTTATAACAGCAATATTTAAAATTGGTTCCTATTTTTAGGGCTTTGCCCCCGTTATTTTTGTTTTTCTCCAGATTTTCTGCACTAAGAGGTTGAGAGCTAGGACGGACACACACCTATAGGCATTTTGAAGGATTGTCAGTTCATCTTCCTTCACATCTCCAGAATCTCTATGATTTTGAAGGATACAAAAGTACTAATTAAAACTCATGCAGAAACTGAGAAGATCTGCAAGTTCCACATAAAATGTACCATAGCCAGGAATCAAACTAGAACTGAACACAAGGAGTAACAGAGCAAAATACTGTTTGACCGTACCACCCTCATTTTGAGCAGTGAGTACAAAAATCATCTTTTAAAGATGGAAATGAACTGTAATATGTCAGACTTCATGATATATGCCATATGATCAGAGTGGCAAGACTGTTGCATTGGGAATTGTATGGGCATTACAATACTGAAGTAGCTGAGAAGCTTTGGAAACATGAGCTACAAGTCAGTATTGAGAATGATTAAGTTAATATCACATGGGATCACCCATTACCAGTAGTTCAAAAACAGTTGTTAGAAAAACAGATATAGTAGTCCATGAAAAGAAGACAAAAACAGCACTGATCATTGAAATTGTTATATCCAGTAATTACAGTGTCTTAAATACAGAGAGACACAAAGTCATAAAATATCAGGATTTGCAGGCAGAAATGAGGGCAATGTGGAATAAGGATACCCAGAAAATTCCAATAGTTGTAGAAGCAGTACATCTCATAAAAAGGTATGTACAGTCTTATTTAGATATGATGAGCAGTATATGTTACTCCGTATGAATTGCAGGAGTTAGTTTTGGGCACATTACAGGTGCTGCAAAGAGCACTTCCAGCTAACATCAAAGATTGAAACAGAACTAATTTTATGATCTTTAATCATACTTTGACTTAGGAATGGGGTGTATTCCCATCAAGGTATTAGAAACCCAAAAGGCTTGGAGAAATTAAACCAGTCAGTAATCTGAAACCTTTGTCATATAGGTAAAAGAATACATATTCAGAAAGTTTTGTTGCAAAATGATGCCAACTACCAGAATTGTCTGCATTTAATCAGAAACGTTAATATTTTTACAGAAAATTTGTAAATGACATCTGTGGGACCTTACATCATAAAACAAGTGCAATGTCCTTGTGTCCCCTGCTGCCACCTCCATAATTCTTGTTTAGTACTTGCTGTCCAGGATCTCCCTCCAGTTCTGTGCGTTTTGTCCAGAGTCACCGTCTACCTCCTAAAATTCATGCACCGTTCTTGTTTCCAGTGTCATTGAACCCACTTTCCAAATTTATGTTAAATACGTTTTATTCATGGTCAGCCATTTCCAGCTCCAGAATTCATATTCATTGCTGTTTGACTGGGCTGGCCTCTCCTTTCCCAAATTCATCTTTAGTGCTCTTGGCTTATAAAGATCTACTGCATGTTTGGGATAAAACGCTATTATCTGATTATCATTTTGTCAACGCCAGCAACATTGCAATCAAGTGTCAGCAAACAAAAAATTAAGACAAAACATGAGGAGTTAGCACCTCCCCATTTCAGAGAGCATCAGTCATTCTACCCCTGAACTTAACATTCCTGCATGTCAAGGAAAGTGACATTCTCAGCCAGAGGAACCTTTTCGAAAAACAACTTTGTCTCTGACACACAGTGGTTTTCAGTTGTGCAGGCAGAGGAGGATTCAGAGTCAAAGAATTCATCTTCAACTGGCCACTTTAAGTTCTCTCTGTGTATAGCCTTTGCTTTTGTTCTTACTGTTACTGCCTGGGTCATGACTAAAAAGGATCTATAGAGTCAGTCGAATTAGTTATTAAATTCTAAGAAATATGACATCTTGTTCTAAGGTTAAAAAAATAAAACCTGACCAGGAGATGAAAAAAATATCTTCTCTCACATGTAAGAAGAGCTCTGAAGAAAAGACTGAACGTAAGTCATGGGAGGAAAGATTTGAAATGCAATTTATGAAATAATATTCAGCTGTGACATTAAAAGGAAAGTTATAACTATAGGAGTTTTCAGAATCTTGACTCAAAAGTTGTACTTGATATTTTTATGACTCTGCCTCTTGAATTCAGGTGACAGCAACTTCTATTTCCAGTACACAAAGTGTTTTTGCCAATTCAGGGTGAAATCACTTTTTGGTGTCAAAGGAATGTGTTTTGGGCTAGCTCTGCAAAACTCTAACATTTGGAAGAAATTAACAAGTTTAGGAGAACATGTTGTACATAAGACATTTTTCTCCAGATTAAATACAGTATTACAGCACTGGCAATCTCAGTCCTCCTGACCAGAATTTTAAAGCCAATTAATTTAGGATTATAAATCACATTACTGTTAGTTAGGTCTTCAAACCTCACATTGTTGATAGTTAGGCGTTATGATTGTACCTCACACAAGTGGTATTGTTAGGCCTTTATACCTCACAGTGTTGATAGGTATACCTCTTAACTGTTATGATTTAAGTGTAGTGCTATATTTTTGAACCTCGTATTTAGCCTTGCTCCTCTTAAATATATAATGTTCCTCATAAAGTCAGAACTGTTTATAAGTACATACCTTATATAAGAAATACACTAAGCCTATACAAAGACTCGTCACAACTAACTATATAGGGTCTCATAGATATAAAAAAAAACTTTATTTTGAAAAATAAGAAAGGGCTCATCTTTCTGCTATGATTTTAAAAGATCAGCACTATGATTTTTAATGCTTGGACATGGAAAGGTATGGTTAGTCCTTATAATTAAAATTCACAGTGGTAGTGAGGTACTGAAAAGCAGGGTCTTGGCATCTGTGATGATAATTATAGTATGGGAAGTACAGGGAGAATAAAGCTGGAAGTTGTGTTGGGGGTGTTGTGTATGATAATAAACTATTCACATTAGCGCCTAGACACTGGCAGACTGGGCACCTGTCAGCATTTGTATATGTAGAACTAGGCCTCTTGTATTGAATGCAGTCAAGAAAGCTGTTGGAGCATAGATGTTTCTACTGGATGGAAATTCATAGTGGGTAAATAGGTTCATAGAGTAGTACTAGGCTAATAGACCATTTTGGATTTAGCCCATTACCCCATGTTTGTAAGAATCAAACCCTGCACCTTGTGGCTATAAGGTAAGCACCTTAACCATTATGCCAACCTCCCATGGTAGATAAAACACAACTACTGAATTATTTATTTATTTAATTTATTTGGTGGAATTTCCTATGAGATGTGCAAATCCAATAGTGCAAGTCTTGACACTTTGAAAAAGTACCCTGTGATTCAACAAAAATCCTTAATTCTAAAACCTACTGTTAGACTTTTGAACATTTTTAAAGTGGCTTTGACCCCAGTACCCCTGCCCCTCATGTCCCTGATACATATGTAGGTGTGTGTGTGTGTGTGTGTGTGTGTGTGTGTGTGTGTGTGTGTGTGTGTGTGTGTGTGTGTATATATATATATATATATATATATATATATATATATATATATATATATATATATATATATATATATATATATATATATATATATATATATATATATACACACACACACACACACACACACACACACACAAACACATCCTAATTCTGAGATTGCTAAGTCAGAGTAAAGGGAAAATTCCAGTTTTCTGACTTGGTACACATTCCTTTCATTTGACCTTGCAATTCTGCTCTTCCAAGAATCACAGTTACAACCCTCAGACTTTCAACAGGCAGCATTTTTTTTCCTAATTTCATGGAATGAAGTTTAGGATAGAATTTATCATTACTACACTTTCATTATGATGTACGTGAGAAGAAGAAGAAGAAGAAGAAGAAGAAAGTCGGACTAGATTATAGGTAGCAAGCTGAAGACTGTTTTTGCTGTGGGCTCTGTGAAGAAGAGAAAGATTACTTTGGTCTGACATCCAGCCTGGAAATTCAGTATTCCTGATTGAATCGGGAATGCTGTTGCTTCTTGTCAGGCAGCATTCAATAACCTGAGTTCAGTAGCAGGAGATCAAAAACCTTCATGCACAATATTTTCCAAGTGTTCTTTGCAGGGATGTACAAGTCATCCTCTAATACTTTGCTACTGTTAATGGGTTACACAACATATGTAGTTATACCTCTGTATGTGTGTGTATAACGCAACAGATTTGGTGATGAAAAAGCCAAAAATGTAAAAGATTTTTTAAGAGATATGCAGTCTTCCTTCAGCTTCAACACCATAAACTGATAGTAGAGCAGTATTAACCAAAAGCTTCAACTCTGAAATCTGTCATTTAAAGCAACTGTAATTATAAAATGTCACAAATACAAATTAAAATGCAGGAAAACGCTAGTTACTGCAAAGAATCAGTGATGATATTGTTAGCCAAATACTTTTTCTTCTACATGTAATGACCAATATCCTGTTTTATATACAATGAAGCATAAATTACAGTACCAAATTATGTTTAACATATGCCTTACTTAAACATATGTACAGCAATTCTGTTTTATTGGTGGGAAGTGATCATTTATTTTTATATTTTCCCTGTGCACATTCATGGTTTTATAAAGAAAGATTCTTTGAAATACTTTTATAAATGACTTGCCTACTTTTTAAGTATGCAGTAAAGGACAACATTGCAGTGTTATGAATTAGTCACATTCACCTGCCACTGCCTGTCTTTCTGAATTTCATGGTGTTTCACTTTGCTTCTGCCTGTTTTGGCCCCTTCTTGTTCTATAAACAAGGCATCTATCCCCACAGTTTTAATAGGGTTGCATACTTGGGGGAGGGGGCTATCCCCTTCCCTTCAAACTCTTGTCTGCATCGCTGTGGCATTATCAGCTTATACAAATATCACTGCTTCTCTTGCTTTGTGCCTCTAAGTGATTTGAGCAAATTATCCTGCTATTGGATAAGCTTCACTACCTGCCACTTCAGTCTTGAATTGATTTAAAATGCATTTATTCAGATTTAAATGTCACAGTGTTCTTGTTCTTTTGCAGCTAATTGAGCTGATCCAGACATATGCACCAGTAAACTGTCATTAAACTTCAGGTGTGCATCCCATTACTGCCTCGTGCCTTACGAATGAACAGCTCTGGGAACCTGGTCTGCATAAGCTACAATTCTTTCTTGAGAGAAAATGAAAATATTTCTGCACATGGAAATGGAGCAACTGGGGTGCAACTAAAACCTACCTTTATTGATTGATTGATGATAATTATTTTCATATATTGCAATACAGAAGCAATACCATATTACACAGCAACATGAGCAGCACACTTCAGTAAACTGCCCTTATCCTTTAATCCCGTTTATTATTTCACAGTGATATGAATCTGCGTGTACAGCTGTCATTTCAAAGTGTTGAAACAGATTTTTGTTATTATACTTCTGAAGAATTTTGGTCTCAGATGGATATTAGAAGCGTGTTAGACAAGATAGATAACCAGGCAGCAGTATAGTTAAAGCAGAGAAGAAAGGAGATTGTGCTGCCCACAGCAATGTCAATTCACATAAAAACTCATAACCTGAAGATTCAAAAACGTAAGATTGTAAGACAAGATGATGGTAGAAAAGTTGTCTTGGGGAGTTTGCTACACAACAGTCAGATCAACAAAGGGTAAAGTATATGTATGGAGGAAGTGTTTTTTAAGTTAACTTTTCAGAAGGAGTCCGCTTTTCTAGTGGGAATCATTAATCTAATAGAAATTAGAGATTTAGATGACAGAATGGAATCAATATCAATTATGGACAAGAATTATTTCCAGCTTTTCATTGAATGAGATCTGACTCATTGTATCAGTGAGCCAGCTAAATGGACCTATTATTCTGGAACTAATCATAAGTACTTTTTTCTGCTTATTGAAGCAAATCAAGGCAAATAACTTTGTGCAGCAGTGGTTGCTTTTTTTCATTTCCACTTCAGCATAAGAGTTGAACTCTGTCTCACACTGGGTATATAACAATGAGCACAGTACCGGTTTAAAACAAGTGCGCCTGGCATTATTATGCCATCCAGGGTAAAGCACGTTAGGAAGTCTATTTATGGTGGCAAAAGACAGTGGAATCTCACACATTTGTCTCTGTTAATGCCTGTTTTATGCCAGGGTAGCCCTGTGGCTAAGGGTTTTACCTCTTAACTACAGGGAATGATGTTCAAGCCTTATGTCAGGTTACTGTCAGTGCAGGGTATATGTGTTGTTCCAGTATCTTTAGGGGTCTTCTTTGAATACTTCAGCTTTCTCCCTCCTCCTTAAACATGGCAGCAAATTAGGTACTCTAAATGTGTCCATGTGTATTAAATTTACTGTAGCTCTTCTAGCTAGGTTATAGTTGAAAAAGGTTCTGAGGTGGAATGATTTACTCATGCTGTTAATAAATAAAATAAAATAAAAGTAACGTAAGGATATAATTACTGTGGCCATGCAGCTAAGCCAGATCTCAGCATTTTCAGCATATTGTCCAGGCTTGGAGAATGCTGAACTCTTTTATTCACTGAGAGACCCTGGGTATATATATATATCTCAAATGGTCAGAATCTTGCAGTATTTCCAGAGCTTTCTCTCATATTTTTGGCCTGTCCCATAAAACAATTTTGATTTTTCTGGCAAACCATTGAGGACTGAAGTCATTAATAATGACAGACATTTGAATTTCAGAGTTTTCATATTCTTAGGGGAAAATGCATGCTTATACAAAACCTGTTATTCTAGCAAATTTCTGAGCTTATAAGAGCTCTAGTTCAACCTTATCCCTGATTTTAGACCTTTACTTTTCTGGTATTTTTGGCTTTTTCAGAATTCTAGAGATGAACCTGAACAGAATATGTATTGTCTCTTCTTCATTTATTTATATATTTTTGTTCACCGGCTAATATCCAACATGCACAAAAACCTCTTCATGGAATTCCAAGAGTACTGATCTGATTAAATAGCTTGCTTGGAGGCATACAATATGCAAACAATCACAGGATCAAAGCATAAAAACCCATGACTACAGAATTATTCTCACTGGTGGCTCATCAGCTTAATACTCTGTTCTGTGACCCATACTCATTTGCCTAGCTAACTCTGTACAGATGGATAACAATTATTCTAAGTTTAAGTTGCTGGCAGCATAAGTTGTTTTTGAATTTGGTTAGACAAGTCAGGATCTCAGAACAGTTTTGCAAACTTAAAGGTAACTACAGTCACCCAATCCGATGGTTTAAGTCATGAGAAATTAGACCACCAGCTGACCACAAATCCACTCTATGATAAATAGCAACTTCTTATAAATTTTACTTTATGACTTCAGACCACACAGTTGTATTCATGCCACAGATCAAATAAAAAAAATCATAACATCAGCAGAATGAATAAAGGTGGCACCATTGGATACCTTTTGTTTGATGAAACAAGGGTGTTTCATATAATCAATCACAGTATTCTGCAACATACATTTGAATCCGTGAGCGTCTGTTTTGGCATAGTTTTTGTGGCTTGCAGTTACTTGGAATGATTCAGAGAATGTACTGTTTCACTGTAACATCTGACCTTTATCAAGTGACTTCTTGTGCTCTCCAGAGTTCTGCCTTAGGCCTTCTCTTGTTCTCTCTTTGTTATTCCATTGAGAAAGAATTGTGATGAGGTCAGACATTAAACAATATGCAGATGGCAAGGATGGCAAATGTAGACCACCTTACAGAATATGTTGTAGGAGATTACATTCTGCCTCAGCTGCAACACCCTGCTCCTAACTCTCATTGACGCTTCTTTTGGGATAAAAACTGATAGACTGGTATGTTGTAGGGCTATAAAATACAAGCTCTGTCAGTGAAAACATTGTGGTATGCCCTTTCTAAAAGTGCCTGGATACCCTCTTGAAAAAACTATGATATACAAACATCATAATGGCAAACATCACCAACTAGTCTAAAAATTTAAACCTTGTACACTGGCAAAAACATTGTATGGCCTCTTAAATAAAATGCTCAGTTAATACACTATTACTTTCAGTGCTCCTAGAGGGATGTGTGGAACTTATTTTACTTCATTTATGTTATTTACTTTTTATCCATCACTTGATAACTGGGTCAGTAGGCTGGTCCTCATATACTTTTCAACCTCGACCTAGGTCATGAGGGTAAGAGTAAATGCAATATACTTACATAGACAGCAGTGTGTAGCCAATCAACCAACATGTTTTTGTAAGGTTGGAGGAAACAGAAGTACTTGCAGAAAACTGACATAAATACTGAGAGAACATAAAAACTCACAGTGACCAGAATTCCGGAGTAAACCCCAAACCCTATCAGTGAGCCATCATTTGACTACTGCTGTCATTAATAAAACACATTAACCAGATTTCTACAAGATGGCTAACCTCTATCATAAGCTGACAATTGGAGTAGGCGAATACAAGCAAAAGTGTTATGGTCCTGTCGCTTCCTCATAGCATAGCTTCCAATAACATGTTATCAGCTGGAAGGATATACATGCATATTTATACCAAAATCTGTAAGCACCATATAAGCATCATCAAAAAATATCATCCAATAAGGAGTCTAAGAAATTCTAATTAACTCCTGACCATGAACAGAACCTGCAAAGGTGAGACAGATGATGGAGCTTCTTGTCTGGTAAGATCAGAGGTATTGCATTATAAACCGCCTTCAGAAGTAAACGAAAAGAACTGCTACTAGCTCAAAGAAATGTTGATTCTACTTACGTCTCACTGACTCATCTCTCGGTGTAAAGCCCATTATGAATGTCAAATCCCACTACATTCATGAATAATGATGAACCTGTGGTGTTTATATGCTATTGTTATGCAGCTGTTCCTGATCAAAATTAAACTGTTGCGGTTAATTCAGTACTGTACTATGTGAATATTGTCCATGATCTAAAAACAACAAGCTGTACGTAATGATTATAAAAATGTCTAACAATGAATAACACCAAATTAGACATTTATGCCTTGTAACCTACCATGCTTAATATTCTAAATATTTCATAAGACAATAAGTATTACGTGTAAACATCTTATGCTGCTGTTATACTCTGTCTTTTCTATTGCGTCGTATTACTTTATGTAACATACTTTTTTGGAGTCAATTCTTTTGTTCTCCCTTATAAAAGAAACATTGCCTCACTGAGACCTACCCAGTTAACTAAATGCAATAAATAAACCGTAGAAACCCAAACATGCTTTCATACCATTAAGATAGATCCTATTATTTACCTTTTTAAGAATAACCTACATTTCAGCATGTTACATGCACATCCAAGAGTAGCTTTCCCTAATGTGAGTAAAAATCAACATGATTTCTACAAAATAAGACAAGGCTGATCATGTTAAGAACTAGATCCTGAGTCAACTTTACAGACTAGGCTATGCTAGTCAGTAGTAGAAAGGTTGGAGCTTGAGGCAGTTGTTGCTTAGACCTCACTTTCAGGGTTATATCTTTGATCCACCACTGATTTTATTCATTATGCAAACAAGTTGGAAAGCATAATGACTGAAGGTATGTAACTACTACAGCTGATTTATCTATCTATCTGTCTATCTATATCTCTCTCTGTCTCTCTAAATGTGTTTACCAGAGTATACCAATGATGTATGTCATTATTTGAGACAGATATTATTCACTGACTATCAAGTGGCATAGAGCTTGTGATGTTAATTCTGTAGTTGACATTAAGGGACCTGTGGAAGGCAGGATGTCAGAGCTGGCATATGTGTGGAAATGAGGACCTCTTAGCTGGGGTGTGCATGTCTTATTTTCAATTGTAAGGAAGTGTAACTCAACAAATTCTGATGTAAATGAGCAAATCCTGTCCTCATAATACAATGTCTTAATAGTCAACTTTCATATTGCAAATAAGAATTGCTGCCTGTTGTAGAGATAATGAAGTGTTGCACTAAAAATGATGACAGCGCAGTGGTGCAGCGGTAGTGTTGTCCCCTCACAGCAAGAGGTTCTCCGGTTTGATTCTCGGCTGGGGTGCCTACTGTGCGGAGTCTGCATGTCCTCCCTGCATTCATGTGGGTTTCCACTGGGTACTCCGGTTTCCTTCCATGTTAGAAAGTCATGCATCTGGAGCCTTTCTCCTCGGGCCTCTGCTGAAAACTGGCTTTGTTCCAAGTTGGACTTTCCCAGTTAACAAATGTTAAATAAATAAATGATGCTAATCTTTAAATAAAATTAAAACAATGGTTTTAGTGGGTCTGCAGAAAACTACATTATATGCTAGCTGTGTGCAATGATTCCATGCATGATAACATCAAGCACTGAAACAGATTATGTGGTACTCCATGTCAGGTGGCTTACAGTGATTCCATGCACGATGACATCAAGCATTGTTACCGATTAGGTCATACTCCAAGTCAGGTAGCTTACAGTGATTCCTAGTACAATGCCATCAAGCATTGTAACAGATTAGGTGGTACTCCAAGTCAGGTGGCTTAACTGAAAACTATCAGGCATTAAAAAAGAAAAAGCTTTTAAGAAGTGGCTCAGTTCCAGTGCTTTTGAAGTAAAAGCAGCCTTTAACTATACTCAGAGGACACACAACAAGAAAAACTACAAAAATCAGAGGGGATTTGCAGAATAAAATTAAATTGCTTTTACAGTAAAAGATAGCTGTATTAGTCCAAGTGAATGAATAACACCCTAGCACAAGGTTGACAGACAAAGCAGTAATAATTTTAGGTAGATTTTTATGAGCTGTTATTTTTCATCTGCAGCCAGACTGTGGTTATATAAGAAATAATAAGTGTGCTTAAAGTTAAACACAAACTAGGGGAAAAAAATTGCTGACTATGATTAAAGACTGGGCAATGGTATTAATGTGTATTATAACTTTAATTTTAATTAATTCAACTAAATATGAATTAAAGCACATATACATGTGCCCTAGGCAGGACACACTCAGATCTGGGTCATGCAACAATGGAAATGTTTATAAAATCAGACATTAATGAAGCTACTGGTCCAGACAGACTTCACTCATAAAGTCCAAAAATAAATGACCTTGATATTAATACCATGCTTTCTTGGCATTAATAGTTACATATCCTTAATTGGAAAATGACAGGTGAAAGAAAAAAATACCCAGTGATCTTTATAAATGGAATACAATAACAAATAACAAATATGGTATGAGGTAAAATGCAATTTATGTTTAAGCACATGATATAGCCAACATTATTGAAACTGTACACAGATGTGATCAACATCTTCTAGAGTATAGCTTCCTGAGTGCAGTACCTCTCGCAGACAGCGTGCCTTCTTAGTAATGAAAATAAAACTCCTGAAAAGTTAGGCATAAGCAGAAACAAAATGCCAGCCATACATTCTGGAAAAAAAGGTATTTAACAAGCTTATAACTCCAAATTGTGGTAAGAATGTCATGCCATTTTCTTTAAATTAACATAATTCTTATTTCACAAAATAAAATTACCTGATTCTACCTTTGTGTAAGCAAATGCATCTGAAAAAGGTGAGGAGATGATAACGCTGATAAATTCAACATTCATTTAATAGACATCATTTCACATCACACCATCACACACTGTATTTATAAAACTATTTTTGTAAATCAAATGACTAAGTCACTCTCTGAAGCTATCCCTAACAAAATGTGTGTGTGTGTGTGTGTGTGTGTGTGTGTGTGTGTGTGTGTGTGTGTGTGTGTGTGTGTGTGTGTGTGTGTGTGTGAGTGTGTAATATGTCTCCTGCATACAGAGGCAGTTTTATATATAAAATCCAAAACAGACCTAGATCTCTGCTACGGTTAGTAAACTAGGTAGCCACCAAATGTAAAAAAAAAAAGAAAGAAAAAAATGGTAGTTTGGTGCATTCTCTTGACAGCCGTTAAATAAATGTATGAACCTTCCCCTGAAATCAGACTTCATCACACAGAATACCTTCTAGAAACCATTCTCAAAAAACATACACAAAATTATGTATAGTACTGAAAAGTAATGAAGAAGATAGGTCTATAAAATTCCTCTCTAATAAAACTAAATTATTATAGGAAGAAAAGCCAATTAAAACTTGCAAAATGGGTCAATGAGGGTTACTACAGAGGTGAAATGTATAGTGGAAGACCAAGCACGCAATCAAATCTTGAAACAATAGCCAAATAACCAATATTCTAAGAGAATTCCATGTTTGGTAGTTGAAAGTGGAAGGCAGAAGGGGATCAATTTGTGCATAACACCAGAGTCTAGGAACCAGCCAGAAGATTAAAGCTGTGATCATTAGTATAGGTAAAAGCTTATTTTGAGAAGTCAGTAATTAACAGAAATATTGCTTAACTGCAAACCAGATCACCATAATAAAAGAAGGCGGAAGAAATGTATCATCTCTTAGGACATGGAAGGTGAGCAGAGGATGGCAAACAGTCAATAATGTCACCAATCATAGAAAAATAAATAGCAAAGACAACATTAAAAAGGTTTAACAATGCAAAGAGGTCAAACAGCACTCAAAATGTGTCCTTTGTGGAAATCCTGAATTGAAGGTATCCGATGCAGTGCAAGTATTATGTGTTAGGTAGGGACACATCCCAGAATAGTACATTTTCCAAGTGCAACCACTGGCTCCCCCACAATGGAGTCAAAATGCTAATTTGAAGTTATCCAGTTGAATTAATGGGCCAAACAGAACTTGATTAATTCCACATTCAAAAAGATTAGAAAGAGAGACAGCGCTGATACTGAGAATACCTCAAACAGTGATGCCTCAGATTAGGAAGCATCAGTAGTCTAAGACAGTAGTTACCTCAGGCCTGTAGAGAAAAAGGCTGTGATAGAAGTTCATTTGCCCACACAAGTCAGGAAGAAGGAGGTGGTGACAGCTGCATTTCAACAGCTGTGTGCAATTAACAATGAAACAAAGTCAACAAGAGAAGAATAGAACACATAAACAGCAAAGAAACATGGGTGAGAGTTTATGCCAGCCTAAGAAAGAAACATTCACAAAGCTACAGGAAGCTGAAATACCTGCTAATTAAAAAAAAACAGTGTGTCAAAACCAGACAAAGGTGAAAAGGGGTGAAAACATAAGCAATGAAATACATCAAAAAGTTGCACAACATATAAAAGGGCTCAGGATGGCAATTGCTAATTATGAGTTGAGATACATTGACAGAAAATAGCCTTGACCAAAAGTGGGAGAAAGAAAGGTGTTTCCAAAAGCAGGTAAGGAATCGCCCCTCCATGATAAAACCAGGCAAATACAAAAGCCTTGAGGTAGGGGTTAGCAGTCATTTACAATAAAATGAATTTAGATCTAAGTCAGCATGAGTGAGAAAATATTTCCATGTCTTAACATGGTGCACCAACCATATGGGTCATCTTCAGGAAAATGGCTGATTAGGAAAGGAGATGCCACCGACTGTTGTGGTAGTGTTTGAATAACTATGTGTTCAATAAACTCATTATTTGAAGACTAGTAACCCTATAAGATCTCTATAGTACTTCTAAATTTTGAACAGTATAAGAGAAATGGGAAAAGCAATATACCCAAAACTAAAAGTAAAGTAAATGCAGTAAAAAGTAACTTTAGATAATAATAGAAGACTGAGGTAGCCTCTGATTATTTTAAATGTAAAAGGAAGCATGTTCATGGAGCCAGGTGTGGAGAAATGAATCACAATAGAGGACCAAATCTAGATTAAACAGAAAATTCATACCAACCAGGTAACTGAAATATTAAATAAATACTTGTAAAAGTTGGAACACATTAACAAATAGCATATTTGCACAACTCAAAGACACTGAACATGACTAGTTAGCATTTAAGAGAAATACTTAAAATATAAACTAAAAGAAACAGCAGTGATAACTAAAACATAAATAAATACATGTAAATGTGTGTATGTGTGCGTGTGCATGTCTGACCGCGCATGCATATATACTGTCTCATCAATGGGTGAGCACTCTAAATAGGGTATCCAAAAGCAGCAATCTTTTTAGATTAAATCTAAAAACAGCAAATGACAATATATATATATATATATATATATATATATATGTATATATATATATATATATATATTTTTTTTTTTTTTTTGAAAAATAGCTTTATGCAATCATTCAGTTTCTTGTTCTTTTGCATTGTTATATTGCTATTTACTTTCAGCTTTTATAATTATAGCTTATCTTAATGTTTAGCTATCAGAATACATACCAACTACTTTATTATTTTAATTATGCACAACAGTATATTTGATTTTGCTGAAATAATTCTCCTTCATGATGCTAAACTTTGTATCACAACTGATGTATATTTTATTTTATTTTATAACAACTGTCTTTTGCCTGGGTCATGCCTGAAAACGGTCTTCAAACCATTGTAGTTACCCAATTAACAAACAAAAATAAATGAATAGCTACATTTCCTTCCCAGGCCTCCTGTGAAAATGAGCATTAGCTCAGTAGGACTATCCCTGTCAACAAATAGAAATAAATAATTAATAATAAATTATTCTTCAAAATGAAACAATAGTTACGATGTCAGTGAAGGTCATTATGCGACTGTTTATGTCAATATCTATGAGGTCCTTCTATCATTGCTGTAGAACTGCACTTTAGTTTGAAAACAAGTTATAGCTGCACCTATGCCACTTAATAAATTCTAAGTTAGGTAAAAGACTGACAAGCTAGGAGATGATGTATAATAAGAATGAATATACATGGATATATCTCTTGTACACAAAGATATTTGTAGTTTCTGCGGTTATTAATATTAAAATTCTGGGCTGGCAATATGATCGCTGTATGTGCCTTTGATAAAGGTCATTGTTACAGTGTCTGCTGTTTTGTTTGTTATCCTCACTGACTGTACACTACTAGGGATTGACCTCAGATTTCTGACAAATAAAAAAAGTAAATAGATGGAACACCTCTACATCCTGAGCTCCCAGTGGGTGCAGTTTAAATGTCCCTACACAAATTGCCTTAGACAACTAGCGTGTTCATGGACTGATAATATTTCATTTGTATTTTACTGTTCTTTTTCTTCCATGCTATTCCATGTGTGTGTGTGTGTGTGTGTGTGTGTGTGTGTGTGTGTGTGTGTGTGTGTGTGTATGTGTATGTGTATGTGTTTTATTGTTGTTTTTCTTTTATTTCCTACTGTTCATTTTCGTATCTTCTTGCTTGGTTTTCATGTGTTGAAACTTCTACAGGTGCTTGTTTAATTGGAAACCATATGCTTGATAAAATATTGTAAGATTATTTAGAAATTTCATACATATTAGAGGATCTAAGCATTAATCATTTTTGTACTGGAAATGTTCCATAAAGGCCAATCTGAAAGTTTGGCAACAAGTCTTAATCAGGAATAAATATGAAAATACGAATGCATAAGTGATGCATTCTTCAGCAGGTTAAAGAAAAATGGCATAATACTAAAATTTAGTAGCCAAACCTTAAAGTAAAAAAAAAACCTGTTTGTTAACTAAGCCTATTAGACATACAGTCCCTTTTCAAGGTCTTCCTAGGAGAAATGTCTGGTTAAGTGACTTGATCAGAAACACACAGTGGACAAATGGTGCTGTGGGAATCAAACACAAGACTGCTTCATGGTCCAGATCTAGCAGCACACAATCTTAAACCTCTGAGCTGAAGTAAATTATGTTAAAGCTTTGCCTACAGATGTAGTTAAATTATTTAAAAAGATAAGTATATTTCAGTACATGCTAATACACTAGAAAATAGTTTGCATGGGTATCCTAATGGTGGCATGATTTCTTGATACTTGTATAATGGTACTTAGCCAAAGTGCACTGCCGCTGAATGAGCTTTCTGCTTTTGGGGTGTCTTTCATGGTACAAGAGTCCAAGAGGTCATTATATTATATCTGGATAAAGCCATCATAAAGGTCGTAAGTCACCATACATAAAAAGGTAATGGAGCATTGAACTCAAGAGAAAATAAAAGCCATCTTGAAAAACAAGCCAGTCACTTTTTTCATTGAGTCATTTTTGGATTAGTTAGCTTTGAATGAAATGGGATGATATTGATCAGAGATGTGCCTGATCTATAGGACAAGTGCCTGATCTATAGGACAAGTGCCTGATCTATAGATCACATGTTAAAAACCCCACAGCATCAGCCATGAAAGGAAGTATGAAAATAACTACTTTTCTCAAATTGTCTCATCAGCATAAGCCAGACAAAACTGGATTCGAAATAACAGTTTTGAGCTAGGTATTGTCATGAGACAGAAATAACCCTCATTTGGGATCTGTAACTCTTTGTCAGTACAGGCCATTCAAATGACCGAGTAACCTATAAAATTCAAACTCTGATTCAATGTTGTCTTAATGAATGCACTTAAAGAACAGAATAATAAAATAGGTAACACACAATAATATATAAAAACACAAATGAAAACAGTTAATTCAAAGCGAGTTTTTGTGTTGAAGAATGTTACTCATAAAATTATTCAGATTAAGTTAAGTCAGAGATGTATTTTATAGGCCTCTTAAAGCAGGCCAACATGAAATAAATACCACCTAAGCCATTGTTCTAGTAGATTCTAAAGTTGTGGGCCCTAGAAAGTAAAGGAACAAACAGTGGAAGACTTATGAACTGTTAAAGTCTAGAAAAACAATCATAAAGTCATTTAGTGGATAGCATGATATGGCTTTTGATTACAGAAACAAAACGCTGAAATATGAATGTATACAAGATGTGACATTTCAAAGAAAAAGGTTAGTCTACAGTACAGAACCTGTAACAACAGTGATATATAGAAGCCTCTCTCTGCTTCAACAGGATGGTATTATCATGAAAAAAGTGTCAGCAACAACAAAGGGCTCATACTCAAGAAGATCCTCTGTATAATTTCTAGATAGACTAAAACAGCATGTCTATACTAAGCAAATGAAGAATCACTGTCACTTATAGTGCTAGACAAGCAAGCTCAGTTCTTTTATCACTCCTCCATAAATTCTTTATTTTTAAAAACAGTAAACCTCATTCAGTTAACTGGGCAAAATACAATTAATATAGATAAATGGTTAGAGATTTGGTGAACATAATGAATTTTCCTTTTCGTTCTTGTGGGGAGGTCCTTATTTGCTTATTTACCATTACCATTCGTAAGAGAAATTATTATAAAATACAAGGTGGGGGTGGCATGAGTACTGCAGAGCCATGCTGGTCTCCAATAAATAACTTACTATAATGTTACAATAGCTCATGAGGAATTAGTCCCCTTTGTGATTTGCACTGACACATACTAAGAATGTAATCTGTACTCAGCCCTACATGTGAATACCATACAGCTGAGTTAGAGTATTCCCTTAGCATACTATTGTTCTGTATGGCTATTGACCACCTAAGTCATTACTTACCATTGGTGGAAGGATGATAGTTCCAATGCAGCCATCTTGTATGGAATCATAATCAACCAGTGAAGACTATAAAAAGATAAAATGGTTACAAATCTGCCATCCATTCCCCACTTCCCAGGAGCAACTACGTGAGCGCCAGGCATTCCAGCTTTTGCCATAGTTCTGTTCCAGCATACATGCTTTTCCATAATTCCATCCCAGCATGATTTGGGCCAGTTTCAGTATTCATGCTTATATGTGACAGCTTAGATAGCCTGGAACCCCTTCACCCCCAGGAAAAAAGTCTTCATAGTATTCAAAGGATGCACATTTCACAGGCCAGTGTGAATTTCCCCTCTGCACTGCAGTTATTTACTTTCTAGAATTCGGGCTCTGGAGGTAGAGACATTTTCATGCCTAGTGTATTTTATAGCCATAAACCTCTTTCTCTGATTCATATCTAGTAGGAAAGAAAACCTGTTAACCTTATAGTGAGACTAGTTAACAATCCAAAGGCAGGCGTCCAACCTCCTTGTAGTATTGGCCATTTGCATAATCCTACTTTCCGCAGCTCACAGACTTGATTTGTGCCTCATTCTGCATTTGTGCTTTGCCTATAAGCAACAATGCAGGAATGTATTTCTAATATGGAAACAAACATTTATGAAAGCTAGGATGCTGTTATAAAAATCTCCTGATTATAGAATGTCTACATTTAGTTCTCATGGTGGTAACTGTGAAAAAGTTTAATCACTGAACGTTACTTCTTTACTGAGTCTACCTGGACCTCGCAAAAGCCTTCGACACAATACCCCACTCTGGTATCATAAATAAGCTCACCAGCTTAAATATCAACCCCTATGTCACAAGATGGGTTGTAAACTGGCTCAGGGATAGAACCCACGTAGTCAGAATTGCAGGGGCCTTGTCAGACTCCAAACCAGTTACAAGTGGAGTTCCACAAGGCTCAGTACTGGGACCTCTCCTGTTCGGTATTTACTTCTCTGAGGTACAGGCAAACACGGGAGGACTATGGCTGATGAAGTTCGCAGATGACTGCAAATTAGGTGCCATAATAGACTCCCCGGCTGACACAAGCATTCTCCAAAAGGGTCTCACAGAGACAGATAACTGGTGCCAGAGTCATGGCCTAAAGCTAAATGCAAAAAAATGCATTGTCATCCCCTTTGGGAAAAACAAAGTGCCCACAGGCTACCACATAGGGGGTAACACACTAAGTACGGAGGAAGTAATTAGGGACTTGGGGACCCAAGTAGATAGTAATCTCTCCTTTGACAACCACGTTGCCAAAGTGGTCAGAAAGACCTTCTATATAGCCCACCTCATCACAAAAGGTTTCACATCTAGATCAAGTGAGGTCATTGTACCACTCTATTCATCACTCATCAGGCCCATAATTGAATACAATGCCCCATTTGGGATGTACCTTACCCGACACCTGCAGCAACTGGAAAGACCCCAAAAGTACCTCAACAAGAGGATAAAGGGACTCAAACAGATGCCCTATGCAATTAGGCTAAAGAAACTTCGGCTCTACTCAGTTGCTTACCGCCTATTCAGAGGCGATCTGTGCCTGACATATAAAGCCATGTCCAACCCAGAATTAATGGACATGCTCCATCTCAAGAAATCCAAATCCCTTAGAGCTACACATTCTAGAGACTTAAACCTGAGCACAGAAATAAATAGGACATGCTGGAGGGACAGATTCATATCCCAGAGACTCCCATCACTCTGGAACAAAATCCCAGTCCAGGTTAGGCAGAGCCCCTCACTGACCCTCTTCAAGAGAAATCTTGACAAGTGGATGGGAGATCGTAAGTATACCCCCAGGATCACTTCTGGGTCCCTGCTAGACAGAGGCACAATAAATTAACCGTAAAGGGACTATATTCTGTGACCTACTATTCATAGGCACAGTCTACAAATCTAAAAGGGTGGCGAAAGCCAACGCACTCTGGCTAGGCTTGTAAATGCCCTAGGGCAGATGGCCTAGTATCAACCTATGAACCTATGAACCTATGAGTATCTGCAACTCTCCTAACCTCCCTAGCATTCTTCTCTACTACTGTGTTAAGTACACTGTGGAGCTTCTGTCTTTGCATTTGTGAAATGCAACCAGAAGCTAGTCTGGTGCTAGAAGAAAGAAGCTAATTGCTCAGAAAAAATACAACAGAATAAACTCAGAGGGCTTAGAAAGAAGAGTTTTTTCTACCCCCTTCTTTTTCTCACCCTAAGCAATGTGATCTTTTATACAGTTAGACTTTGATAGTCTTGCATAAATATTTTGTTAGCAGAACGTGTAGTTGCGGTTAAGGCAATACATTAAAAATCAGTTGGGATTTTCCTACCTTGCTTCAAATCTCTCCATTTACAAATTCTGTTTATAAAACATTTGTGTGCGACTTTTATACAGTATCTCTTATTACGATGATGGGATAACGATAAAAAGATAAAATACATCCTTAAGTTGTAAGAAAAGGGAAGATATGTACTGTTGATGGGGAGCTTTAATATTGAAAATATTAAGAAAGGGTTAGCCTAATGTTTAGAGTGGTTACCTCACAGTCATAAGGTACAGGGTTTGAGTCTTACCTTTGAGAGAAATTGTCTACGCTTAAAATAGCCCAGAAGGACAACTAGCCTATGACCTGAACTGGAGCACATTAGCTGCTGGCAAATCTTAAAGTAGTATAATTTTGAACACCAATAAGGGATGAGCTTCATAATGCTACTGCTATGACCTGTGTCAAATAGGAAGAGAGATAAGATGTCAGATGTGAAAGAGGTCAAGTGATTATCCAAACAGTGCAGTTCATAATCAGTTTACCTTCAGAAAGGAAGAGCAACAAAATGGGGCAATGCTCATAGGAAGTTCTACCTAGAAAGCATAAGGAGAGGAAGGAAGAGTAAAGGAAATACAGAAACACTGATATCACAAAGCATCAAGCATTTGTGTGAATCTAAAGTGCAAATAAAAAATGTGAAAAGTTGCTAGATGATCCTAGAGCAAAGTAACAATGATGCTATATCCATAAACAAAAAATTAAAGTAGTTTGCCAAAATAACAGCAATATAGCCCAGTTGTCCCTTGCATACATTGGTATTAGTGATTCAAAGCACAATTGCATTTAATGCTGAAAGATCAAACAGCTGTGGGTTCTATTCCCATACCAGTTTTTTTTAATTTTATTTTATTTATCCCTTGTTAATTGGGTTAATGTCATTAGGTTAATAGCTTCTTTTTGGGGCAGACACAAAGTGGTATTTATATTACTAAGGGAAATTTGGCAAGGACATTGGAGAACTTCCACTACTATTTTGGCAAACAGGCAATGCATTTCGCAGGTGCACTTCCTGCTTCCAGTCTGGGCACAGTGGCAGCTCAGAAAAGCAGAGAGAAGATGTCAGATGAAAAAGAAATATGTGGCAGTGATGAGGAGTTGTTTCAGTCAGAGAAATAATTAAGATGGAAGGAATAATTGGAGGGAAAGAGTAAGCTGGAGAGGTTGGATTATACAAAGGCAGTTGAGCCTGTGCAGGATGACCTGGTTGGAAGTATGTAGATCAGGAAGGCAAGTGAGGCTTCAAGGAAGGGGGTTACATGCACTGAGAAGATCAACTAGGAGATTGATGAAAGGGTGAAAGTAATCAAGCCTTCACAAGTCCCAGAGGTCATTTTTCAACAGCAGTTGTTTGAGGGTATAAGCGAGAACTAATTTGGGTGTATGATTACAACCCTCCAGTCAGGAGGGTTCCAGGATGTTGTATAGTGAACTGAAATGTGAGAGAGTTGTGTTGTAGTTAGAAATAATAGGCAGAATACAGTAAGAAGAAGTGGCGAAAGAGAAGAAAAATTAGTAAGTGTATACAGTAAAAAAAGGGAGAAAGGAGAAAAGAAAAGAAAATAGATGCAAAAAAAAGAATAGAAAAAAGTGTAAGGATAAGTAGCAAAGAAGAAAAAGGATTAGACAGGTATGATATCTGGGACAATGTAATGAGGCTATTAAGCATATCTCTGCAAGAATTAAGAGCATTTATTCATATTAATAAAGACATTTTATGATATATTTGAATCTGGCAATGTATGGAAACATTTTTTTGGATAATATGAATCAAAGAAAAACTGTAACCTGTGGAATTGATATGTATTGCAAGTATTTAATAGAGAAACAACAAAGAAATGTTATGCTCAATTTAAAAAGGAAGTGGAAAAAGAGATGCTAAAAGAATATTTGAAGTCTTTGTGTAAAGACGTTGGGCATTACTAAAATTTATGACAATAGAGGTTTATGGACTAGGGGTTGGGAATGTACTGTGGTGTTAAAAATGGAAAATGAAAAGAAAAATGTCCATATTGTAAATATGATAAATGTAGGTGGAGATGAAGGTAGAGTGAAATATTGGGAGCAATAAAAGGGTGTTTAGATGTGGAAAAAGTGATCATTTAATTAAGTTGTGACAAAAAGAATGTTATATTTGTGGGAAAGTGGGTTATAATGCACAAAGATGTGAACTGAAATGTTTTATATGTGAAAAATCAGGCCATTTATGGATGGATTGTAAGGAAAATATTACAGAACAGAAGGAAGAAGTAATGCAAGAGCAAGAGACTGAACATTAAATAGAACAAGAGCAAAAAAAGCAAGATAAACAGATAATAGATAATACTGAAATAGAAGAAGGAGAAATAGTAAAAGAAAAAAGGAAAGATAAAAAAGGAAATGAGGGAATGTCAGAAGTAAGTGAAGCAGAATAGATGAATTGAAATACAGTGAAATGAAAGAAAATTTCAATTGGAAAAGTAAAAGAAAAAGAAAATTCATTTTTTAGGCATGAAAGAAGACACAAAAGAGAAAGACTAATAAGTAGGTGAATATAAATATGAAGAGAAGAAAATAAATATAAAACTGAGGTCTCTAGTAATAAATATAAATAGCATAAAGAATATATAAAGAAGAATAGACGTATTAGAATAATGCCCATCACTTAACGTGGATGCATTTGTATTTCAGTATACAAAAACATTTACAGAAGAAGAGAGATTACAGACAGAAATATTATTGGGGTGAGATTATTTGGAATATAGGGAAAGAAACCTGTTCAGATATAGGAATATTATGTATGAAATCAGTAGAAATGTTGGATATTGCATTGATAATAATGGGAAGAGTAGCAGTAATAGATCTGTGATGGAAAGGTCATTTTATAAAGTTATGGCAGGTTATGCATATGTATTGAAGAAAGAAAGAAGGTATGTTCAAGAAAATCTTAGATTATGTTAGTATGAATATTGGTATAATTGGGGTGACTTTAATTGTGATTTAAGAAAAATGAAAAAAGAGGTGATGTAAAAATAATGATAAACGTGATTAAAAGTGGAAAGTTATATTTTTGGGACAATAAACAGTGGAAATACAAATGAAGTAATAAAAACAGAGACAGACTATTTTATTATTTCTAAGAGTTTGAAGATAACACAAGAAAGAAAAGATGTACATGATTTTCAGATCATTTGGCTATTTGGATAGAGATATAAAAAAGAAATGGATACATAACAATAGGTAAAGGGATTAAGAGAGTGAATGAGAAATAGATAAAGAAGGTGTAGAAATGACCAGACCACTGTGGAAAGATCATGTTGGAATAAGATAATTCTGTAAGAAGTGGATATTATGGTGGGTGAGTTTCAAAGATAAATATAAAAAAAATGGCATGGCATTAGATAAAAAGAAATGAGATAATAAAATGCAAAGAAGTGAGTAACAACAAAATTGCAGATGTGGTAAGAAACAAAAAATAATTCTATGATATGGAGAAACAAATACGCAAGATGAATCAGGAAAAGATTAAAAGGCATTTGTTTAAACAAAAGTACTTTCTATAAGGGAAAATTGAAGAAGTGGTGCATTTTTTCAGTAGTATAGTAAAAGAAAATAAAAGATTAATAAGAGAAAGGAGAAATTGTCAAAAGTCAACAAGAAATAATGAAGGTAATAAAAAAGAAAGTAAGACAAAAAAACAAAAGTGAAAAATGCAGGGCAGCACAGTGGTGCAGCAGTTAACATTGTCACCTCACAGCAAGAGGTTCTCTGGTTAGATTCTCAGCTGGGGTACCTTCTGTGTGGAGTCTGCATGTCCTCCCTCCATTTGTCCCTCCATTTGCATGGGTTTCCTCCTACATTACAAATACATGCATCTGGAACACTTCTCCCTGGACCTCAGCTGAAAATAGGCTCTGTCCTAGTTGGATATTCCTGGTCAAAAAATGTCAAATAAATAAATAAAAAATTAACAGAACAGGACAATAAAGAATTAGAAAAAGAAATTACATGGAGGAATTAAATAAAATATTAAGATTAGTGAATCTAGAATTGGTAACACGACCAGATGGGGTAGAATACCATATGGATCTGCTTCTAATACTCAAACATCCATATCATCGAACTTCATTTTTGCAAGATGAAAATCACAAAAAGTAAATAACACCCACCTAGGTGGGGGGGGGTATGCTTCCCACATCTATATATATCAACTCTGGGATGGCAATACAGTATAGAAAAGGGCATGTTGGACAAGTGTTTACTTGCCCTGGGAAAAATGCACCAGTCAGGTATTTAGTTTTCATGACTTTCATCTTGCAGAAATGAAATCCGATTATATGGCTGTTAGAGGATTAGAAGAGGATCATATAGAGATATGTTAGATTGGCAGAAGAAGTACTTTGTAGAAGTCTTAAACAAATGGTTAGAGGAAGGTTTTAGTCAGAAGGAAATATGTGTGGGAGTTATAACATTTATATGGAAACATGGAGAAAACAAAAATATAAGAAATTAGAGATCAGTAGTCCTGAATAATACCAATTACAAGATTATTATGAAAATAATGCAAACAAGATTGGAAAAGAAATTAAATATAATAAATAGTAGAAGGTACAATATTTAGTAGAAAGGGAAAAGGAAGTCAAGAATTACTAATGATAGTAAGAGAAATAGTGGATGATGTAATGAATAGGAAAACATAAGTTAAAGTTATGGCAGATGACTTGAATAAGGCATTCAACAAATACAACATAAAATATTATGGGAAATAATGAATGAATACAATATAAGAGAGAGGTTGCAAAATATATTTATTACAGCAGAAGAAGGAGGGTTGGAATGAATAAATATGGAGGTACATGCAGCATCATTAAATCTATATAAAGTGTTGAAATAGATGAGAGGAATAGTGTAATAATGAAAGAAAAATATAAAGCATATGGTGCATGATGAGTAAATTTAAAAGAGAGAGAGAATGTATGAATGGGGAAATAAAAGTATATCAAGAAAAAATGATATTGTGGAAAGTGACTATAAGGGAGATAGAAGAAAAGAGGAAATTATGGTATTTGAACATAATGAACAAGTATCATTGTGTTTATCCATGGGAACATTTTGAGGAAGGAAAATTAAAGTCATAATGAGAACAGAATGGTATAAAAATATGTAGAATGTAGAGATTTATTATGGATATTATCAATATAAAAAATTACCATTGAAGGCAAACAAGCTGTATAAAAAATAGAAGAAATAATGTGTAATTATTGCAGATATGTTGAAACAGCAGAGCATGTCTTTTTAAAATGTAAAAGGGTGAAGAAATGATGTGGAAAAGTTATATGAAGAGAACTACTTGGAAGGAATGAAGACAATGGAAAATAGAAACATCGGCTTGTTGAAATATGGGAAAAGAAAGGAATATATAAAACTGATAAAAGGATATTTTATGGTATATGGACAATATGGACTGAAAGACTGAATGAGTTAAAATTTAATGGAAATGGATAGTGGCAGAAATAATGCAAAAGATAAGATTTTAGCTATGGGTAGTGTAGTGGGGGCTTAAAATGAATAATAAAATGAATTTTTGAAGATGACATTGTGATCTGTTGTGAGAGTAGAGGACAGGTTGAGTAGACCCTGGAGAGATAGAGATATGCTCTAGTGAGAAGAGGAATGAAGGTCAGAAGGACTAAGACCGAATATATGTGTGTGAATAAGAGGGAGGACAGAGGATTGGTGAGGATGCGAGGAATAGAGTTAATGAAGGTGGATGAGTTTAAATACTTGGGACCAACAGTTCAGAGTAATGGTAAGTGTGGAAGAGAGATGAAGAAGAGAGTGTAGGCAGGGTGGAGTAGGTAGATAAGAGTGTCAGGAATGATTTGTGACAAATGGGTACCAGTAAGAGTGAAAGGTAAGGTCTACAAGATGATGGTGAGACCAGCTATGTTATATGGTAGGAGACAGTAGCACTGATGAATGGGCAGGAGTCAGAGCTGGAGGTGGCAGAGTTAAAGATGTTAAGACTTGCATTGGCTGTGACAAGGATGGGCAGGATTAGAAATGAGTATATTAGAGGGTCAGCTCAGGTTGGACGGTTTGGAGACAAAGCCAGTGAGGAGAGATTGCTTTGGTCTGGACATGTACTGAGGAGGGATGCTGGGTACACTGGAAGAAGGATGCTAAGGATGGAGCTGCCAGGTAAGAGGAAAAGAAGAAGGCCTAAGATAGGGTTTATGGATGTGGTGAGAGAGGACATGCAGGTGGTCAGTTTGACAGAGCAAGATTCAGAGGACAGAAAGAAATGGAAAAAGATGGTCCACTGTGGTGACACTTAACAGGAGTAGACAAAAAAGAAGAAAAAGAAGGAAGAGAAATGAATATATGTCTATATATGGGTCTACTTTAAAATATCAACTTACTAGAATGTCTACTTTTAAATCATCCCAATGACAACGCTGAAACTTCAGAATGCCAAACCCCTGGAACATTGCAATTTCACTCCAGGAAACTAACCACGGGCCACCATGGTGAGCTTTGCCCTGTTCTTCACTATAGTGCAAGCTTGGAGTTGGTATATTTAGTTGGGAGGGTGAAGCCCCCACATGATGGTGGGTTTAGTTTGCTTCCGTTCATATAGTAGTCGTTGGTGGCCCAGTGGTTAGGTTCCATGAGTGAAATTGTGATGTTCCAGGAGTTTGGCATTCTGAAGTTTCGGAGCTGTCGTCTCGATGATTTAAAAGTCGATGTTCCCGTAAATCAATATTTTAAAGTAGAGCAATATAAATATATATATATATATATATTTATATATATATATATATATATATATATATATAAATATATATATATATATATATTTATATAGCATTGTAAATAATGAAAAATGGTTTTAAAAGACTGTAAACAATTGTAAATAGTATACAATATGTAAATGATGTAGTTATTGTAAGTAATGTATTTAATAACAGACTGCTACTCTTTTTGATAGATACTGTGAGATATTTCACATCCACATGAACTATCACCAACTCAGGTAGATGAGACCTCAGTTTAACATCTCACCTGAAGGAAGAATCATTTTTCTAATACTAACGCTACAGGATAACAAAATAGTAATGAACAGATCAGCCAAATAACGTGCTGCCCTTTGTATGACAAGGTCGTATCTGCCTGAGCTGAGGGGAGCTTAGCTGGGTGTAAAAGATCCCACAGCAATTAATAAAATGAGAAGGACAATCTTCCCAGTATCTTGGCCAAATTTCACCTAGTCAGTATGAATACCAGTTGTTGTTTCTCCATGACATTAGGTCAATCCTAGTGTGACTAATCTAGCCAACAAATTTTAGATATGTAAGCAGGTAGATAGATAGATAAAATTATAACACTAAGCCAAAGTAAAAAAGTACAAAAATAGTACAAAAAATGTAAGCCAAAGTAAAAAAAAATAAATAAAATGCGTGTAGGGCTAGTCAAGTGAGAATTTCAGAAGTAGCTGGAAAGATGCCATTAAACAGCCCAGTGGCAAAGCTATAGGTAAATCTGCCAAATAAGCAAAACTGCTAAGTTATCAAACCACTGCAAGGGGAGGGATAGAAAAACATCTGGGAAGTTCTGACTGTCTACTCCAAGCAGTCAAGAGACTGTATGAAGGCTCCTGCACTTGACTCTTGCCAAAGAGCAATAAATGGGTCACCTCAGAAAAAACGAAATGTTGTTGTCAACAGCAAAGGAAGAACACACATAAAAAAAAAAAAAATCAGTCTGTCTCTTAAATACAGTGTTAGCAAAGATTAGGAAACACAATATCAGACTTTGCAAAAAAAAAACAAAGAAAGGAGTTGATACTGTAAAACAGTAAGGAAAAACGAATGTTAATCAGAAAAGGAAAAAGTTGCAAACAGAAGCAGGGAGGAAGATAAACTTGAGCCATTATTTGCTGGTGATGTTGATACTGCAAAACTGTATGCAATTACACTGAAGAGCAAGTAAGCCATTATGTAGCAAGATAGTGATTCAATCCCTGACAACAAAGCCTTGAAGTGAAGCAAAAGAAGGATGGCATGCAGGTATTGTTAATGAGACAAATACAGCTCAAAACGTCTGGTAAATACATTTCTACTTCTGCATGCTAGCCAGCCTATCTCAGATTGCTAAGCCTCTCTTGGCTGAGATGTACACTATAACTTAGTAAAACACTCTCAGTACGCATGTGTGTGTGTGTGTTTCTGCTCATGAGTCTGTCTTTCTGTATGTCTATGTAAGCATAAACATTGGTGTGTATAGTGTAATCATGAATGTACATGTTTCTATATGCATGAGTATGAATGTGCATACGTGCTGTATGTGAGCATGGGATGTATATCACATTATTGAAAATTTAAAATGTTGCACGTCAAAAGATTGAAAGTGCCGAAAACTCGAAGTTCCATTTTTGAGATCACAGTACAGTGAATATTAGGATATTTGCCCTTTCCTTGCTGTAGTGCAATCTCGGAGATGGGATATGTATTTAGCGGGGGGAGCAGCCCCCCATAATACTGACTTCGAGTTTCGGCATTTCCGCTGTTTTCAGCGTTCGACATTTTGCATCTTTGATTATATGATATAGATGCAGAACATGAATGTTCATGTCTGTCTATGTGACCATGGCCATGCATTTGATTAATGTGT
>NC_056743.1:1092477345-1092487345 GCF_019279795.1 Protopterus annectens | reverse complement strand
TGTCGAATAGAGCCACTGGAGTTATCCCTGTGGTGAATTTTCTATTTCCCATCCACTCATCAAGATTTCTCTTGAAGAGGGTCAGTGAGGTGCTCTGCTAGACATGCATGGTAAGTCTATTCCATAGCATGGGTAGTCTCTGGGTTATGAACCTGTCCCTCCAGTACATTCTGTTGATTGTGGTAATGAGGTTGAGGTCTCTGGAACATGTGGTACAGAGGGATTGGGATTTCATTAGATGTAGCATTTCTAACAGACCTGAGTCAGACATTGCTTTGTAAGTCAAGTAGAGATCGCCTCAAAGTAGGCGATATGAGACAGAAAATAGTTGGAGTTTTTTTATGTCTGTCCATATAGGACAAGTGTTTAAGGCCTAGGATCCTCTTTGTGAGGTACTTTTGCATCCTCTCCAGTTGTTGCAGGTGTCCAGTGAGATACATGCCAAATGTGGCATTGTACTCAGTGATTGGCCTAATGAGGGAAGAGTAGAGGGAGACAATGACCTCTTTCTTCCTGGATGCAAAACCCTTAGTAATGAGATGTGCCACATAGAAGGACGTTATGACCACAGTGGCAATGTGGTGATCAAAAGAGAGGTTGCTGTCAACCTATGTTCCCAGATCTCTTATAATGCCTTCTGTGTTCAGTGGACTACCATCAATGTGCTAATTCGTGGGAACTGGGTTTTTCCCAAAGGGGATGATGACACATTTTTTGTCACTGAGCTTAAGGCCATGGTTCTGACACCAGTCGTTGGTCTCAGTGAGGCCATTCTGTAGGATGTCAATATCACTTGGGGAGTTAATAATAGCTCCCAACTTGCAATTGTCTGTGAACTTTGTCAGCCAGACTCTGTTCATGTTGGCCTGGACTTCAGAGAAGTAGATACCAAACAGGAGAGGACCCAGGACTGAATGTTGTGGGACTCCACTAGTGACTATTCCGCAGTCTGACTTGGAGTCAGCTACTTTCACACTGTGGGTTCTATCTGTGAGCCAGTTTGCAACCCACCTAGTGATATAGGGATTTATGCATAGCTTAGTGAGTTTTTCTATGATTCCTGAGTGGGGAATGGTATCAAAGGCCTTAGCCAGATCAAGGTAGGCTGTATGAGCCACCTTGCCTTCATCCACAGCTCTGGTGACTGACTCAAGGAAGTCGACCAAGTTGAGCAGGCATGATCTACCCTTCACAAAACCAAACTGTGTGGGATCCAGAGTTTGGAGATTCTCTATATCTGTATTTATTAGGTCCATGATGAAGTGTTCCATAGCTTTGCATATCAGACTTGTCAGGCTAATGGGACGATAGTTCCCAGGGTCTGTAGTCACTCCTCCTTTGTGGGGAGAGATGACTGTAGCAGTGCGTCATTTGGTAGAGAGAAAGCCTGAGGTGAGGTTGTGATTTTGCAGGGCACACAGGAGAGGTGCCTGTTCACCCTGTAGTTCATGAAGAACACAGCCAGGGATATTGTCAGGTCCCATAGAAGCTGTATTCTTGGCCTTAGGCAGTGCTGTTTTAACTTGTGCAGCAGTAATACTGGGTGCCTGACAATCTACTGGTATTGTGATTGGTCCTTTGGGGCATGAGGGGTAAAGCTGGCACTGAATCTGTCAGTCAGTATATTGGCAATATCTGTTGGCTCGGTATAGGAAGTGCCATTGTGCTGTAGGTCAGATCAAATCTGGGTATTGCCATGGAGATTCTTTACATAACTATAGAAGGCCTAGTGGTTGTCTTTACTATCTGCTGCAATTCTGTTTTCATAGCTAGCTTTACAGGATTTGATGAGGGATCTCAACTTTTTGTTGAGGCTGATAAGGGAGTTTTTCCAGTGTTGGGACTTCTCCTTATTCTGCATCAGTTTCCTCTTTCTGTTGTAGAGTTTGTTTAGGGCAGGGGACCACCAGATTGGCTTCCTTTTTTTGGAGCAGAGCATATTGGTTCTAATGTGTATGGCGAGATCCATGCATTTGTGTACGTGTTTGTACAGTGCATTGGTGTATGATTCAGTGGTCATGCAACTGTTTTCCATGTGCATGGGTGCCATGAAGTTAGCCACCTCTGTTTTTAAGAGCCCAAAGTTAGCTTTGGAGAAGTTTTCATGGTGGTTACCTTTGCGGGGGGGTAGTGGGATCTGGATTTCCAAGGTGATTAGTTTGTGGTTGGATCTAACCAGGGAGGAGTTGACTATTGGTGTAGAGTAATGGTTGCCCGTGTTAGTAATTACCAGGTCAAGGATGTTGCTACCTCTAGTGGGAGTAAGAGCAAGCTGGTTCAGGGCACTGGAATTAATGAACTCCAGGAAATGTTGGGCAAGTGTATTGGTACATGAGTAGCTTTCCCAGTTAATGGAGCGGTAGTTGAAGTTTCCCAGTATGAGAGTGTTAGGTTGGACCCTAATATTCTCCTGGGTGCTTAGGAACGTGAAGTGTGAGTCTTGGGACATGGTTAGGGACCTATAGCAGGCTATGACCTGAATTGCTGTCTTACCCATGTTAGCTGCACCTGAAGTATCTCTGATGCGTGGAATGAGTTATAGCCTTGTGGTGCAGGGGGTGCTTTCTGCTGTCTTGAACCAGGTCTTTGTTACAGCACAAATGTTGATGTTCTCCATTTTAAGGAGTGCTTCAAGCTTTGTAGCTGTTATGGTGGTAATTTGGCCTTTGGAACACTGCCTAAAAAGGCACTATTGGGGTGGCAAGAGCCTTGGCCAGTATCCGGAAGCCCAGGGGTGACAGATGCAGGTCATCTCTGGCAAAGCATCAAGGTCTGTCAATCATGTCATCCCAGGGTGACAGATACTGGATCCCCTTAGAATGATACCAGAAACTTAGCCAGTTGTTGAAATAAGTAATTTTCTGCTTGTACTGTGGTATAATTCTGGGTGAGGGTAGGATGCTGCTCAGGGCTAGTTCATACTCACCTGGGCTACATAATCCAAGAGCTTCTCCATGTCTCTTTTCATGTAGTCCAGGGAGGTACATCTCAGGTCATTCATACCCACATGTACAATGACAGAGATATATTTGTAACTGTTGTTGAGGGACCTGAGTGCATGCATTATGTGGCAGATTCTGGCACCTGACAGGCAGCTGACTGTTACTTTCTCCTTATTCAACCTAGTGAGTGGAACATCAGTGTGCTTCACTATCAAGACACCTATGACTAGTGTGTTGAGCATGCTGTTTTGCCTTATGGCTTTGGTTGAGTGGCACACTGTTTAGGAGAGTTATGTGTCACGTGATTAGTGTTGGGTTGTGGTGGTTGAGTGCGTTTCTGCCTTGGAGGTCTCTGCTCTTTGGGTAGATTTTTATTGAGAGACTCCACAAAGGTGGGTGTGTGGTTTGTGTTTTTATGTGAAAACAGTGCTGGTGTGTGTTCTGGAGGGCTATGTGTTCCATGTGGTGTGGTGTAAATGCTAACCTTCTCCTGTTGATTAGCTATTCTGGTCTTGGCTGGAGAGTGTGTGGCTTCCAATTTGGATATATAAGTGCATCTTTCGCAAGTCTGAGTGTTGGGAGGTAAGAGGAGAGGGTTGTTGGTGTACATGAGGCATTTGCTACATTGCCTCAGTATCCCCAAGTTTACCAGGTTAATAGGAGAAAGTACAAGGAAATTACCTTTAGACATGCCTGGAGGGGTGGGCATTAATAAGTACTGGAGCTGTTTCCTTGTAGAACATTTAGTGCTGGTAGCACTTTTGTGTGCTACAATAATTGCTACAAGAGGTCTGTTAAAGTGCTAGACTAATAAATTAGTAAAAGTGCAGGAGAGTAGAGAACTAACATATCTAAGGGAAAAATTGAAGAGCAGGCCTTGGCACTGCTCAGAAGCTTACAAACAGTCCTGGATACACCAAGTCTGTATCTGGACTAGACTAATTACAGTAGAAATGGGAAACAAGCTCAAATACAGGCTTTTAAACCAGAAACATTGAAAGAGATGGAAAAACTGCCCAAATGACCAATATCTACAATTTCTGGGCCAGAAACCACTCCTTTGGTGGTAGATAGGCTACCTAGTGCTTACCACTCCCACTGATAAGCTAGAAGGCTTCTCTCCAACACAGAATGGCTTGGGGGGTCAAAAGCTTACCTACAGTCCTGGATGCAGCAAATCTGTATCTGGACTAGATTAGTTACAGGAAAGGCAGGAAACCAGTTAGAATTTTTTTTTACAGAAAAGCAGCTAAAACAGCACTAAAAACAATTCAAGTGCAGTGCAAGCTAGCATTCAAGTGTGTAGTAATATTACAGCAAATACAGTTTAAATAAATGCAATTTATTCAAACTGTATTGTGAACTGAATTCAATTATTGTTTTATTCAACTCTGAACAGTTAAAAAGTCCCAAAAAATATACTTATCAGCTGACAAGCACACTCAGTCAGAACACAAGGAGATTCTAGCAATTTTTTTTAGTAAAGTGGAAAGGGAGAAAGCAGGAACAGAAGATAATTCAAGGTTAAGAACCTAAGTGGGTTGGCCTTCTCAAATGTTCTCTCTGTATTAGGTAGAATGATCTAATGACACTAGACTGGGAGGAGTGTCCTGGATCAAATTTACAATATGGACGGGCAACTACAAAGTCACCAAGGCTCTTGGAATCTTAAGGAATTTCTGCTTTGTCCCAGTGATGAATCACCATTCCACAGCCTGGTAAATGCAAGCATAGCCCCCCCTGTAGACACAGGGTTTATATACCAGAAAGAATGGAAGAATCTAGAAGCTCAAATTATTATCCAGTCATACTAGCCCCAGCTCTTATACCAATTACTCATGCTAGAGAAGGCAGGAAACCCTGTTACTCTCAACACTATCAGCAGAAGATGGCTGCCAGAAACACAGGAAACTCAACAAACAAAACTACCAGGCCTAGATAACAGCAGGCCTCTATCCAGATTATGCTACCTGAGTAGAACACAGAAACCTCACAATAAATGCACAGAAAAAGCATTCACATACAGAAAATACAAGTCTCAGTATGAAAAAATCAGTTTATAATTTAGTAATTCAGTAAAAATGCAATTACAGTAATGCACACTATTACTGCTACTAGCTCTAGCCACAAAATGAAAGTTTTAAATAGATAAAGGAGCAAGGAGACTCTACAGAAAGCTTTAGACTGCAAACAAATCAGTTATATGATACCTGACTAGAACACAGAAACCTCACAAAAAATGCACAGAAAAGTATAGATAGAGCACTCACAAACAGAAAATACAACTCTCAGTATGAAAAAAAACAGTTTACAGTTAAGTAATTCAGTAAAAATGCAATTAGATTAATGAAACAGCATCTAGCAATGAAAAACACAGTTAAAACAGTATAAAACAGTACACAAATGCAGTGAAACAGTAAAAAAAGCTTTATAACAGTGCAAAATGGAGTAGATTGGCTGTATAGCAAAATTATAAGCATTAAAGAAGTGCAAATCAATGAAATAAATGTAAGAAATAACTTATTCTGCTCTTAGAATCTTAAGTAATTTCTGCTTTGTCCCAGTGATGAAATCACCATTCCACAGCCTGGTAAATATAAGCATGTATTTTATACCTCTCAACCATACCAAATTCCTCTGTATTTACTGGTTTTGAGGGCTAAATAATGGAGTGCCACGAATTCCTGAGTGGCCACTTCAATTCTCGATTTGCTGCCATTTCTATTTGCAAGTTTAAAGTTGGACAGACTGTTAAATTAATTGGATTAGTAGCAATGAGTGGAGGTGGAGCTGTCTGTGGTCAACTGGCTGTGCACATTATAATTTAAATTAAGTTCTGCAGAGTCTGAGTTTGGAAGTCCACCTAGTGCCCATTGCCCACCCCTCTCCGCAAGAATCAGGAGAATTCAGGATGAGAAAATATATCTCCGGCTCCAGGAGGTAAGTAAAAAAAAGAATTAAAAAAAACACATATGCCTAATAGAACTGCAGCAAAGGAATCAGAAATGATCTGCAATCATCTGCAGCCTGCACAGACTTGCACACTTCTTTTATTGTTAAAAATAGTTAGCAGTGCTTTTTTGTGTGATTGTGAATGATATCTGACTGATGTGTGTGTGTGTGTGTGTGTGTGTGTGTGTGTGTGTGTGTGTGTGTGTGTGTGTGTGTGTGTGTGTGTGTGTGTCTTGAATGTGATGATCAGTACCGTAGCTGTTAACTTGTCTGCTTTACCTTTAAATGAAAGTGAACTAAGTGCTTTTTTTTTCATTGTAGCTCGAGAGTCTAGTCAAATGATGAGACCAACCTCCCCACATGTCTGTTTAGTGGAAGACTCAACTCAAGCAAGTCTGAAAATGTTGTATACTTAAAACTGGTCTGTTTACTCTTTAGCAATACAGAAGCACCATCTCAGGTTTTCTCTGAAAAGAGACCATGTCACTGGAGGAATCTGATAAACCAAAATAAGTATTTTAGGGTACTTTATTAGTTCCATACATAACTTAATACATAGCTCTGCCATGGAACTTCAGCCACCCCTAATGCTCCTGACTATGCCAATATACACATGCAGTTATCTGGTATACATGTTCATGGGTTCATAGGTTGGTACTAGGCTATCGACCCTAGGGCCTATACAAGCCTAGCCATAACAATTCCCTGGCTATTTCTTCCCACATTATTTATTTCCCTGGACGCCTGTCTAGCAGTGCGACTGACATGATCCCCGGGGTGAATTTACTTTCTCCCATCCAATTGTCAAGGTCCCTTTTGAAGAGGGCCAAAGAGGTGCTCTGCTTGGCAAACCTTTTGCTGAATACAGTTTGGATTACATGTGACAGCTCTCTTAAGGGAAAGCCAAGGTGCGTTTAATTTTGCAAGATAATTTATTTCCTTTGTGGTAAATAATTGAATACTGAAATGTAAATATGTTGTCTTAAACAATGCATTAACGTGAAAGATTATTACCTTGAAATCTTGTTTTTCTTTGCAGTGTGTGAACTACTATTTCCTCAAAATCTTGTTTTTCACAAATAAGAATTCTATGATGCACATAGTGAAGTATAATAGACTGCAAAGCAATCATTGGAACAGACAAGTTTGGATACATGGTATGCGGTCTGTGTCAGATCACAATGGTCTGCACTTGGGATCTTTGGCCTACTTCTGTTGTAAACAGCTTTAGGAATCCCTACAAGATACAAGTGGTAATAAAGATTGAGTGTTTTTCAGGTCTGACATTTCCCCCGGGGATAAATTTTGCTTCAGCAGCCAATAGTATCCCAGAAACACAACTCAAAAAGTGATGTGTGAAATCTGAACTACAACTGAAAACACTACTTGCTTTCCGGGGGGGGGGGGGGGGGGCTTCTTTTTGTCAGTAGCACAGATTGGGGAAGTACGTGCTCTCTAGGAACATTTTTGGTGGTGGTGGGGATGCAGAGCTATCGACACATCCATTCCTAACTGCATGTTTAAAATAAATTTCAGTGCTTAAAAAGCTCTCCAGCACACAGTTGCATCTTTAGAAAATAAAAGTGGATGTTCTGTCATCGCCCTTTGCCTCATGTACCAATAGCCTCGAAGAAGTTATGGACTAGTTCGGATACCTTAATCTTAATTTATAGATAGATATAAATCTGTTTTACACACATAGATATCTGTTAAACACAAAAACACAGATAGATATAAATGTGTTACACACACATATCACCCAACCACAAAAAATCTGGACAAAGCCATAAATAACAGAGGACAAAGGCCCAAAAATAGGGACAATTTTAAATATTTCTCTTAAAAACTTAGAAAGTTAATAGAATAACAGGTTTTGTTTTAGCATGAAATGATGGTGGAAATCAGAAAATAATGGCAGGCATTTGAGTTTCAGACTTCATACCCTTCATAAAAATTCATGCTAATTGAAAATCTGTTATTCTATCAACTTTCTAAGTTTATAAGAGCAATATTTAAAAATTGCCTCTATCTGGGGGCCTTTGTTCCCATATTGTTTATGGCTTTGTCCAGATTTCTCGAGCTAAGAGGGTGAGAGGTATGCTTAAAATATTAACCAGTCTGCATTCATTTTATGTGGGATTAGACTAGGTCTAGAAGAATACTGGTCAATTAATGCATAAAAATATATTCAGTAAGATAATAACATACTACCAAAAATCTTGATTATTTAAACTATGTGTGTATGGGGGAGACCATAGTCTGTTTCTGTACACTAATTTATATGCTTTTTGTAAGGGAAGGCCGGGGCCCAAAATACTTCTGATGCATATAGAAGAGATGCAAAGTCTTTTCTGTGGTATGCCTTGAGGAAGCCCAGCAGTTAATTTATTTTTGTAAAAGAACATTGTATTTTAATTTTTTACACAAGTTCAAAGTTTCATACAGTTTCACATGTTAATATAAATAAAACACTATTGTTCTGATTATATTTTGTGTTTAATATTTTGTCTGTTCTTTGATTTCCATTCGAATGTTGATAGCCCACAATTGGGTAGGGTTGCATAATTATGTATGCAAATTGTATGTTAATCAGCATACACATTTTTGGCCAGTTGTACCTACTTTTCATGGGCCTTTGTCCAGATTTTTGATGTTTCCAGGTTGAGAGGTATGATGTATGTGTTTGTGTGAATATTTATGTGCATATGTGTGTGTCCATGTCAGCATGTCTGTGTCTGTGTAAGTATTGATGGGAATGTGTGTAGTGAGTAAGCATGACCATGCATGTGTGTCTATGTGAGCAGAATGTTTGTTTATGCGCCTTTGCTTAAATGTGTGTTTGTGTATTAGTGTGAATAAGAATGTGTGTGTTAATATGAATGTGCTTGTGTGTGTGTGTGTGTGTGTGTGTGTGTGTGTGTGTGTGTGTGTGTGTGTGTGTGTGTGTGTATATGAGAATGAATGCGTATGTATGCATGCCTGTGTCTTCTTCTTCTTCTTCTTTTTTTTTTTAGGGGGCCTCGCCACGGATCACCTTGTCCGCACAATGAATGGCAGTGGAGTTTTTACGGTGTCGAGTTGCCAGCCCGGCACCCAACCTTCCACAGAAGGCACACTCACACACACACCTAGGGCCAATTTAGAGTGTCCAATCCACCTGCAGCATGTCTTTGGGATGTGGGAGGAAACCGGAGCACCCGGAGGAAACCCACACCACCAGGAGGACATGCAGACTCCACACAGAAGGCACCCCAGCCGAGGATCGAACCGGAGAACCTCTTGCTGTGAGGCAGCAATGCTAACCACTGCACCACTGTGGCCGCCCGTATGCATGCCTGTGTAAGATCATAAATTTATATGCACGTATGTGAGTGCATGAACATGGGTTTATATTATATGAGCGAATCACACAAATTGCGAACTCAATATCGAACGTACCGGAACTCGAACTTCATATGCCCCCCACACCCCCCGCTAAATATATATTCCAACTCTGAGATTGCACTACATTGAGGAAAGGGCAAATATCCCATTCTTCACTGTACCATGATCTCAGAAAAAGCACTTTGAGGTCCGGTACGTTTGATATTATGAGCGTTCATAATTTGTGCGATTCGCTCATATGATATAGACCCCCATGAACATTTGCATATGTACATCTGGGTGTCTCTCTGTGAGAATGACTATGGGACTGAGCATGAATGTGCATGTATGTACATGTGTGTCTTTGTAAATATGAATGTACATGTACATACATGTGTGTCTTTGTAAACAAGAATGTACCTGTATCTGTGTGTGGCTGAGCAGGAAAATGTAAGTATTTATGTGTGTGTGTGTGTGTGTGTGTGTGTGTGTGTGTGTGTGTGTGTGTGTGTGTGTGTGTGTGTGCAATGTGTGAGCATGGACATGCATGTATGCACATGTGAATGGCTGTTTGTAACCATGGACATGTGTATACGTGTGTGTGCATGAGGCATGAGTGGGCATGTGTGTGTGTATGTATGTATGTACTTCTTAGTATGTATGTGTTTCTGTCTGAATATGGCTGTGTCCAACACTCCAAGTGTGTCGGTCTGAACATAGGATCACAGGATCATAGGAGATTG
>NC_056743.1:1092427345-1092469845 GCF_019279795.1 Protopterus annectens | reverse complement strand
GGTGGTCCCCTGCCATAATCAAACTCTACAACAGAAGGAGGAAATTGATGTGGAATAAGGTGAAGTCTCAAGACTGGAAAAACCTCCCTTATCAGCCTCAAAAAAAGTTGAGATCCCTCATCAAATCCTCTAAAGCTAGCTATGAAAACAGAATTGCAGTAGATAGTAAAGAAAACCACAAGGCCTTCTATAGTTATGTAAAGAATCTCCAGGGCAATACCCGGATTTGCTCTGTGTACTGCTCAATGGTACCTCCTATACTATACCAACAGATATTGCCAATATACTGGCTAACAGATTCAGTGCCAACTTTACCCCTCCCCCCCAAGGGACCAGTCACAATACCAGTAGATTGCCAGGCACCCAGTATTACCACTGCACAGGTTAAAACATCACTGTCCAAGACCAATAATACAGCTTCTATGGGACCTGACAATATCCCTGGCTGTGTTCTACATGAACTACAGAGTGAACTGTCACCTCACCTGTGTGCCCTGTTCAATCACAGCCTCACCTCAGGCTTTGTCCCTACCAAATGGCAGACTACTAAAGTCATCTCTTTCCACAAAGGAGGAGCGACTACAGACCCTGGGAACTATCCCCCATTAGCCTGATGAGTCTGATATGCAAAGCTACAGAACGCATCATCATGGACCTAATAAACAAGGATATAGGAAATCTTCAAACTCTGGATCCCACACAGTTTGGTTTTGTGAATGGTAGATCATGCCTGCTCAACTTGGTTGACTTCTTTAAGTCAGTCACCAGAGCTGTGGATGAAGGCAAGGTGGTTCATACAGCCTACCTTGATCTGGCCAAGGCCTTTGATACCATTCTCCACTTAGGAAACATAGAAAAACTCACTAAGCTAGGCATCAACCCCTATATCACTAGGTGATTTGCAAACTGGCTCACAGGTAGAACCCACAGTGTGAAAGTAGCTGACTCCAAGTCAAGCTGCCAATCAGTCATGAGTGGAGTCCCATAAGGTTTGGTTCTGGGTCCTCTCCTGTTTGGTATGTACTTCTCTGAAGTCCAGGCCAACACAAAGGGACTATGGCTGACAAAGTTCACAGATGATTGCAAGTTGGGAGCTATTATTAACTCCCCGAGTGATGTTGACATCCTACAGAAAGGCCTCACTGAGACCAACGACTGGTGTTAGAACCATGGCCTTAAGCTCAGTGCCAAAAAATGTGTCATCATCCCCTTTGAGAAAAACCCAGTTCACATGCATTTCCACATTGATGGTAGTCCACTGAACACAGAAGGCGTCATAAGAGATCTGGGAACACAGGTTGACAGCAACCTCTCTTTAGACCACCACATTGCCACTGTGGTCAGAAAGTCCTTCAATGTGGCACATCTCATTACTAAGGGTTTTGCATCCAGGAGGAAAGAGGCCATTGTCTCCCTCTACTCTTCTCTCATTAGGCCGATCATTGAGTACAATGCCCCTTTTGGCATGTACCTCACTAAACACCTGCAACAACTGGAGAGGCCACAAAAAGTACCACACAAAGAGGATCCTAGGCCTTAAACACTTGTCCTATATGGACAGACTAAAAAACTCCAACTATTCTCTGTCTTATATCGCCTACTTAGAGATGATCTTTGCTTGACTTATAAAGCCATGTCTGACCCAGGTCTGTTAGAAATGCTACATCCAAAGAAATCCCAATCCCTCCACACCACATGCTCCAGAGACCTCAACCTCATTACCACAATCAACAGAATATGCTAGAGGGACAGGTTCATAACCCAGAGACTACCCATGCTATGGAATAGACTTCCCATACATGTCAAGCAGAGCACCTCACTGGACCTCTTCAAGAGAAATCTTGATGAGTGGATGGGAAATAGAAAATTCACCCCAGGGATCACTCCAGTGGCTTTACTCGACAGAGGCACTGGGAACTAAGGTTGGGTGGCATGATGCCAGGCTAATCCTATGGGCTAGGCTTGTAAAGGCCCCAGGGACATTAGCCTATTACACACCTATGAACATGCATGTATGTATATGCATGTGTGTCTTTGCAAGCATGATGTGTGTGTGTGTGTGTGTGTGTGTGTGTGTGTGTGTGTGTGTGTGTGTGTGTGTGTGTGTGTGTGTGAGCATGAAAGTGTATGTACGTGTGGTTGTGTGTGTGTCTATATGAGCATGGATGTGCATATGTCCACATGCGTGCATCTGTGTTAACTGCAGTATGCTTTCCCCATCAACATATAAAGTATAAATCATCTTGCACTTCCCTCTATAATGCAGGGTGCAGAGGCTATGTTGATATGCACACCTTTCTTGCACTGTCCTTTATCCCTGGTGCTTACAATGTGAATGTGATACCACATAATTTGGTTTATAAAAAACTGTGAGCCTTTATGACTCAAGCTTGGCCAGTGGCCCACTTGCATTCATGCTGTTGACTGATCACAAACCATCACTGCTTTTCTATGAGGAAAATAGGGTCCTAGAGCCACTGAGAATTTTCCTTTATTGTGCAAAATGAGTGATTGGCCATCAGATGTCATATCATAAAACTCATAGCCATGAACACAGCCTGCTGAATGGCTTTCTATGCTATTTTATTAACTTTAAAATAAATGTTGGCACTTTATGGAAATGGCAGGCCAACAGTAAGGCCACCTTCAGTACTAGATCAAGTCTATCATATGGGCCAAGTCTAAGCATCCAATCGATTTTCACAGTAAATACCTCATCTTTTTGCACTCTTAAAATAGAATAACAGAGGATTTTTTCAGCACCCTATGTTTTATAGTCTGTTTATCCAAGTCACTGTTAGTCCACTCTCTGAATTTTTATATTCCAGTGAACATAATACACACTGTAAACTGGAGGGCATATGCAGAGAAAGCTGTCTTTTTTTATTTTGAAAATCAGACCACAAAAATGAACAGCCATTCAATATCACAGTGCACTGATATACATAGCTTTATGCAGCATAATAGTTATCTTTGATGGCTTTCATATGTGGAAGGCCCAGTGGTCTGTGAAGAATATATTGCGCTACACTAGGGATTCACTCGAAAAACAAGTGACCATTTTTGTCACCAATATTAAGGGACTTAACTTGGCAGCTGATAAAGCCAAACCTAATTCAAAGGGCTATTTATAACTCAGCCTGATAAGCTATAACAACAGACACCTCAGATTCTAGTTGAAGAGCTCACTTTAAAAACTTTGATATAGAATGATTGTGGGCAAAGAAGGAAAAGGCCATTTATTTCAACTTAAAAGAATGAAAGCAACTGTTTTAATTCTAAAGGCCTTTAAACTTACCTAATCCATAGGAGCAACATCATAGTTATGTAGAATGTTGACAAAAAAGGGAAACCTCTTTTTCAGCCATGCAGGAAAAAAAAATGAGGTTGTGTAAATAAGATATTCACAATCATTTCTTTTATTATTCTATTAATATTCATAGCGAAAGAGTAGTCTTTGTTGATGGCTTGCTTCAGCAATGCCAATGACGTCTTTATGAATATAAGTTGACCAAGCAGATCTTTTGCCCTAGGTACTTCAGTGAAGTATTCCCAGAGCAGAAACTTTACAAACCATATTGCTTCTTTGTTCAGCTGCACCAGATCAAAATGTGTGGAGGACACATGGATAACCATTTGAAATGTGGGGACAAGATGTAGTAAGTCATGTAATTCTGAGGTTGAATGGCTAAACAAAATGGACTTACATATACTAAGTCTGAGATGGCCTTTTTTTCTGAATATCCCCATTTCTTGCAGTTAATATATATAAGTTCAGAGATGTGGGGGCTTGCCCCCCCCCAGAAAAAGAAGTTTGAAGGAGAAGAGCAATGTTCGATACTTGCTTTTCTCCTCATTTTTTGGTCTTTTTTCAACATGTCAGCACTCTGCATTATAACTGCCATAATTTCAAAAGTAACATCTGATCTAATACATAAATTGTTTCCTATTTTTCTGATGCAGGGAGTACTCTTCAATACTAGAAAGCTGTGCTTGACTGATTCCAGTTGTTCCAAACTGGTTAAGACAAGCCTGGATCTTACTTTTGTTGTGCATGATATAGAACAATGATCAATGTCTGATCATAGCTTGTTATGTTTCAGATATAAGCACCAGCAAATTCACCTTAGGAGTGGAGCAAAGTTCAAGAAGCAGATCTTGACATTCATGACAAGAACACATTAACAGATAGTTAAGATCAAGAAAACACTGTCATTCTTTGTAGTACATTGAGTTTTAGATGCCCCAATGTACTAGTTAGACAAAAACAAGTTAGACGTGTTTTACACCTTTGATTGTTGTGACATGCTTAGTGCTGCCTCACAGACAGCAGCCAAAAGAGAGCATCTTTATTCCTGTAAAAAGCTATAATACACTTCACACTGCCACACACACTCACAAAGTAAAGTGTTGTAGTCAGAAATGTTGTACCATTAATCGAAGCTGCTTTAGCTTCTCAAGGATGTTCTGTTCTGATCTAGCACAAGACTTCCAGAGTTTAATAGAACAGAAAGGTGCTTAACAATACTTTGTTAAGCACCTTTCTAGCATTTTGTTCTGAATTTGGAGCTCCATGTACTACTAGACTACTTTTTTCAGTTTCCCTGTTACAAACTTCTGACAAAACTGGAACAGCAAGGCCATGTTGTTCCTCTAAGTTTCAGGTCAATAAATTTAGTGTGCTTGGATAATTTTTTTTTTAAAGTGATTTGTCAACTTTTCCAAGTGAACCAGATTTGTTTTGCATGTGCTGGTATATCAGCATTGCTTACTATAGTGGTAATTGTTAATATATGTTATTTGGTGAATTATTTATTCCCTGGTTGAAACTGTCATGGCAGACCTTACAATATTTTTATATGAAACTCCATCCCCCAGCATGATATCATGTTATGTAAACAGTCTTAGAGTAGAGCTGGAAATATAAGAGCATGGCAGGCATTTTTTCAGAGACTTGTTCTTATTTTTTTCTTGGATTTTTACTGTTACATAATGTAAATAATATAAATGCATTGGCATTCGGTTTTGTAATTTAATCAATATTATAGTGGGTATTTTACACAACCTTAGTTTTCAAGGCATTACCATTAAGTTTATGTAATGATAAAATAGGTGTATCTTTGTCTTGTACTGTCGGTAGCCTCATGCCTGTTGCAATTCGTTTTTTGAATGGTGTGATTTGTTCCTATAAAAATATTTAGTTATCTGTGTATCTAAACCAAGATATGAAGTTAGTTGTGCTGTGCATACCTGTCAACTGTCCTCAGTATTGCTGAATGAACCTAACTGGGTTTGCTCACACACAGAAAGCGTTAAGATAATACTGCTGCATAGCTGTACCTTCATACATGATGCTCCAGTGCGCAACACAGTATGTTTCCATGAACTAGTCCTAGCACTTTTATCATTGCACCCTCTCTCTATCACCCTCCAAATATGTTTAGGAATACTTTTAGGAATGTTCCTTCATAAATTGCACTATATACCTTTCATACAATTTTATACTACATTTCTTCAGAAATTTAAAAAAATACAGTTCTCTTTACATACAGAAGAATTTAAATACTACACCAAATTTTACTCACTTGCTCAAGAGGAAGTATGTGTGTGCGTTTGCACACGTCTGCAAGTGTACGTAACAATGTGTGAGATAAAACCTCCATGAGGATTATTACAGTGCTCATTTTTGTGTTTATAAGCTAATTTTCAAAATTCCATTACAGTTACTATTCATTAATTCCTCCCCTACGTACTAAAAAAAAACACTGTAAGCATACACATACTAATGACACTCAAAACATTAACAAAAGCAGCAGTGCACTGCTGTGAACTAACCATGATAACATTAAGTGAGACTACAGAATTAAAGTAATGTAGTCACCATTTAAAATATAATTTCATTTTGGAATCACCAGCAAAAGAAATACATTATGCCCTAGCAGAATCCATACTACCCATGACTTCTCAAATGACTTTCACTACAAAATGGAAGAGGCCACAAAGCCTCATCACTGTCATCTGAACTTCTTGCTGAAACCAGATAAGGGTAATTTTTATAAGGATTTAGAACAACAGAAATGAAGCCAGCAACTTGGGTATCACTGCTATCCCTAGGCAAAACACCACAGTCCTCAGAATTGCTTTCGAAGACAGAAGTGACAACCTTAGTGAAATCCCTCACATTACATCAAAGGTGAGAGGGCATTTCATAGAGAATTATATGGTGGTAGAGCATCACACAATGAAAGATAACAGGAAACAAAGGGAAAAGCAAAAACCACACAGCGAAACATTACAATAGTAAAATAACAATGAAGGTAAGAAGAATTGCAAATCACTTTAGCTCATGAGACTTTCATTTTTAAATAGCTACATATTCAGTAAGTCCAAATGATCCTTTTCAAAAAAAGAAGCAACCAATAGAATAAGCATGCATCCAAGAATTTAGAGTTTATATATATACATGACAAATAAATGTTATGTTTGACTTAGAATTGCTAGAGATGTTTTAATTAATTATCTTCTAAGATGTTAGAGACCTTGCACTAACAACAGTATAATTATCTTCTAAGATATTGTTTGCCCCATTATTTGTTTTTCATTTTTAGGGAGAGGTGTATGAATGGTTATCAGCAATCCCCATTCATGTCATTTACTTACATGTTGTTCATACTTCCTGAAAATTATGAATGCTGTTTAAAAGGTCAGTCTGTTATGATGCATTAGACCATCTTATCCATATGCAGTTTGATGGGATTGTATTTACTGTTCCCAAGCAGACAACAAATGAAGTGAGAATTTCATGAGTGTGAAATTAAACTTATTTTTGTAGTAGCAGTAATATGATAGGCAGTCTCTTTTCCCTATTAAAAAAGAAATTATAATCAAACAATATGCTACATCAGCACACTGAAAAACATAATTAATGGCATTGTGTTCTTTATGTAACAGTGGAAGCTAAACAAAAACATGTAATACAATGTGCAGCCTGCTTCCAGGACTGCCTCTTTAAGAAGATATCAGACAAACATATTGCACAATCCTGAAACTGGCATAATGTCATCTTCTCCAGGGAAGCTTTTCAGAGTTACAGTCTTGGACATCAGCCAATGACTGACATTTAATACACATAAAACATAATGGCTAATAACGGGTTTGTACTAAAGTCTACGATCAATAACTTTTGATTTGGGTCTCAGAGTAATAAAACCTAAACTGATTACCCCTGGTTGTAATACACTCATGAAATCATGCCCTCTCAAACTGTGCTCCCTTGGGAGGAGGGATATTTTTGTGTACTATCCCAGTGACATCACAGTTCTCTCAAATACCACGAGCCCAGTCAGCAAGTATCTGAAGGCAAACAGTCACTTGCAGTTTGCTTCACAAAAAGATCTGAAATTATGCAAACTGTCTATATAATATATCTGGTAACATCTGTTTTATAACAGTCTCCTGTGCATCTTTTGTGACCTTACGTGCAGTATAATTGTACCTTTTTCTTTTATAGCTGTTGCGTAATTTTCAACCACGTCCTAAGGGAAGAAAGCATGGAATATGTTTTGGATCAGTGCATGTGTGTTTTGGACTTTAATAAACTTTAATGAAGTAAGTTCTTGTATCACATCTTTCACTACTGTTTTCTAAGACTGTCATTGACATTTAAAACTGGTGACAGCTATTTGAGAGGTCTAAAGTAATGTCCCATTTAACTATTATGGCTTTCTTACACGGTTTTTAGTTGAACTAATATGTACAACTGAAATCTACGCTGAAGCAGACACAACTAGTTCTATTCTTTTATGTAAACTTTAAATGAAATTTCTTATTACCTCTGAAATCAAGAGCCAAACATTATGAGGCAATGCTTACAAACTGATGTCCTTCTTTAAAGAAAGATTTAAAGAATGCACTTAATAGTGCAATGGACAAATTAAACACACCAAAAATATTATCCAGTAATCAACTTGCAATACTCTGATTCTGATTTCAAAAAAGCTTATCCTGTGAATGACCAGATCTCAAGTGCCCACAGCCATAACTGGACATTCACAAATGATTGACATATATCCCCAAACACCACCAACCGCAACAATGAGCCAACATTTTACAGTAGAACACAGCACTCTGTACCACCCATTTCACCCACTTTAGTTAAATATACTACCTCCATGGTCACACAATTGCAAGGAATGGAGAAATGCATTGTAGTGGCTAACACAATGGCTAAGCCGTAACCTTACGATTTGCTAACAGAAAAGCACACAGGAAAGTATGATGGCAGGAAATCCAAACTGGGGAGGTTATACCCAGGGAAATTGGCATCAATCACTCACTGAAAAGCCTATAAAAAGGAAAAAATACTACATGCAAGTTTCCTTGGGTGTCAGGCACTATATACTGTAGAAGTACAGTAAAAATTATTTGTGGCAAACAAAAGATAATATATTCACTCCAAAGTCCTGTCATATTGTGAGATCCGTGTGTTCATATACAAGACATATTTCCCTAGTGTAGCTCCTTAATCTGAAGCATAACCAGACTGTCTATGGTTAAAAACATTCTAAAAGTGTAGTGAGGAACTTTCTTTATGGGGTGTAGCTTGGTAACTGCATACCTGACTGAAGGTAGGGCAGTTACTGTGCTACACAACATTACTGCCTAGGGTATACATTGTGATGATTTTTACCTGCATGTTTGTTAACAAATGCAGAACTGTATATATTTGCATGCTTTATGATAACTATTTTTGAGCTGGATTACAAGCATGATAATAATTTGTGCAGTTATCTTAAAAACAGTCAAGATTTCCAAATGCTCTGAGGATGACTGTAGGTAAAACATATTGTAGTGATATTGCACAAAGTGTTTGTCAGTTGTAAACAGCAAACCTAATGGGTGGGATTCTTGAAAGTAATTTGCCCCGTCCATCCACTATATTTGAAAAAAAGAAAGAAATGTATAGATCAACAACAGTGATTTCATGTACAATTTTATTAAGGGAGGGTAAAGGAAACTATGCCGTGATTTTCACTAAACACAAGTATCCTTGAAATAAATATGAACATTTTCAGTGGTGCAAGGGTGAAGGTAACATACTGTGTAGTTTCTCATCTTTTGCACTTCTGGGTTATATAAAGAGAAGACAGTTTCTTTTAAAGGTTTTAAAGTCAGGTACATTTACATCTAATAATATGAAGGCTTCCCCTTAAAAGATAAAGCAGTTTCTCTCAAAATGGAAAGCCTAATATGAGAAAGGCATTACGTTATTTGCAGATGCTTCATACAAAAACTTCATACATCATTTAAAATATAGCTAAAATGAGTCTGAACTACCTAAGATGAAATCTTGGACATTTACACAACAGATGCATGACCTTGCAATATGCAACAGAAGGAAAGAATGAGCAAAGCCAGCTTATGTACTCAGTTTAACAGCAACTTGCCAGAAAAGGGAACGGCTAAGGGGTCTTTATTACAAATGGTTCAATTGCAACAAGCATATGTGTGATTTAATGGTTCAAGATAGCCAGGTGCATGGGCTAGGATAGCTTTTTCTTCATATAAATAAACTAAGTAAAATGTGAATTGTCTAACCTACACATCATACCAGAAAACCTAAAATGAACTTCAATTCTTGTGGTCATCTGAACAAGGTCTACAGGTATGGCATATGGATCCCAGGCCATATCTGACTGTTCTACATGGTAGATCTCTCAGACAGACCAGATGCATAAACCCTGTCTCTGTTTCTCTGAAATATAAATATATATATATATATATATAAAAAAAATATATATATATATATATATATATATATATATATATATATATATATATATATATATATATATATACATACACACACATATATGGGAAGATATACTCTTGACTAGGCAATCTGAAGATGACTTACTGGATGGAACATAATTTTCCCTTTTAGATGTTGAGTTCTGATATGGTATCAGCTATTACTACAATAACCCTATTGTACTACTTATCTGTTGCATGAACATAAACTATGCCTTTATTGGAGTAACCCATGCCACAGGTAAACCCCAGTGATGATAATACATTTCTGAACTATTGTAGACTGAAGACACACCCTCAGTGATCACGGCTAAATAGTAAAAGTTGTGGCACAGCAACAAATATATTAGGATTAACAACAGAAAATAAAGATAAAATGCACATGAGCTTTTCTTTGTCTTATTTACTCCACAAATTCTTTCTGGCACCTTGGCTTTCTAATTTCAGAGGACATTAAAAGCATATGCATAGCACAAGTATATTTATTGGTTCCCTATTACGCCATCGCAGACGCAGGTTGTCGAATGTGTCTTTGTCGAACAGTAAAGTGGGAAAAGGCAAAATAGCGAAGCGGCGTTTCAGCGAATTATTTCCCTGGGAAAAAATTTGTTTAGCTGCTTTCGCTACTTTGCCTTTCCGGTACTGTAGTACAATCTCTGAGTTGGTATATTTAAATAGGGGGGTGTTGGGGACTTAGTCCCCCACATCGGGGGTGTGGGGGCACAGCCCCCCCTCATTAAGTAATGTTTTACTGTCTTTTTTTTGTTTTGGAACAGCGATTGTTTTCCATTGTAAAATAATCACTGTTCTGAAGTTTCAACGTTGTAAGCTTCCACTTACATGGGTTCGATTATCTTTCGTTCGCTCTTCTGAGTGTGCGATATGGTACTATAGACCCTACTTATCACGGCACTAAACAGATTTGTAACTACTTTTACCTTTAAGAAAATTCTGTCTTCTGTTTTTTTCTGATGTATCTTTAACGTGTTCCTAAACATGTGATTTTTTTAGGGGGGATGTAATTTGCATGACATGGTGTTAGTACAGAATGTCTTTATGTCATCCAAGTCAAGCATTACTTGCAATTATTCATGCTATCGGGCACCTTTTCTTGTAAAAAATGCAACATTTGTTTTCATGTTGTAAATCTCCACTATAGTTGCATTAGTGGACTGAAATATTAAACTAAAGCATATTTTACATGTCATCCTAGGGCAGTACTAAATGCCAATAAATGTAGTTTTCTCCGTCTTTTTGTTAAACTAAGAGTGCTTTTAAGGTGAATTATTTAGCATTCTCAGATATCCATAAAAAATTGTACTGACAATTGCATAGCATCCTTTGAAGTAATAAAATGGCATAGTCAGTGAATTTAATGTGAGTGCATTTGCTTCACCAAGTTTATCTTGAGAGGGAATGTAATTATTAAATTAACTTTAATTATTTAATTGCTACTTGAAAATAATTGGTGATTTACCTATTAAATACATGTGTGCTATGTACTTGCTTTTATGCCCCTCTCAAGGTGAGACACCAGAGATAATTTGTACAATAAAAAAGACAAAGGAATGGTCATCTGCCTTCTTTTTTTCTGCTGTTAATTTTGGTAGTGAGTTTGTGTTTGTAAATTACAAATAGATTAGGGGACAGATTACTAAACTTCTTGGCATACAAGTGAATGCATAGCAACATGTTAAACACTTATTTCTCATTGTTGCTTGGCAGACAGTCTGACATGCAGTGACTATGATGTACATTAAATGTGTGTTGTGTTTATCTCTCTCTCTCTTTATATATATATATATATATATATATATACATATATATATATATATATATATATATATATATATATATATATATATATATATATATATATATATACACATATACACACACACACACACACACACACACACACACACATACACACACACACACACACACACACACAGTTCAAAAATCAAGTATGTTGCCCTGCCTGAGATCCTTGATCCAATATCAGCTCTATGGTATTGAGGGATAAAGTCCTGCCTATAGCAGGGGTGACCCAAATTTGAGTAGCAGCGTGGGCATTTTATGGAACTGGTAGGGAGAACGGGTTTGCCCATACTGTGTGGAGGGAGGAGATGCTTGGGCAAGTGCAATCTTACCCATAGCAGTGAGGCCATGCAGCAAGGATATAGGTAACATCACAGAAAGTAAGTAATATGATTTTAAATGCAAACTATTTTCAAGCGTCCAAATTCATTACTGCAGTCTTCCATATTCCGTCTTCAAGGAATTTAGAATGTAATGAGGCAAGATAAAAATGGAAACATCAGGAAACAATATATCTCTGTAGAAAGAAAGAGAAAGAAAGAAAAGTAAAGGAAAAAATGAAACAATGACACAATTAAGAAAATAAACAAGATAGGAATGCATACAGGTTTAGATAGGAGAAGAAAAACAGCTGCACTCAGATGTAAATTGATACAGATCTAGATAGATACAAATAAGAGTGTTGAAAGGAAAAGTTACTAAGAGAAATCTGATCGGAAACAGTTTTAAACTTAGGTATGGACAAATAAAGAAAGAGATACAGAAATGAAGGATCAGATGAATGTTTCTTTCACAGATAGATATACAGCAGACACAGATAAAGCTATAAATGATTTCCCTTGTGTTCAGGGTTTTCCATGTGCAGGTTGCATGCTTACACAAATCTGCCAGATTCATAATGTATAAGCAATGAACAGACGCACTGGTAAGCTCAAAGTCAACACACCTTAAATTCTGAAGACACATTGCTATTTTTGCAGTTCAGCACACATAAACACCTCTCCAAGGAACAGACTCCAGTCATAAATAACTATTCCAAGCAAAGACTGACTTCAATAGATGGCAAAAAAAAGTCGAACTCTGTGACTTTTAAGGCTCATGCCATCCCAAATATATTTTAAATATACAGTACTATCTAGAACATTCACTTTTAATTGTAGTTGCCTCAGTTTGTTGGAATTTTGACAATAATGATGTTTTTATTAGGGGCAAAGTCTGCAGGCTTAGGGTGACTGTTAAGTAAGGCAACGTGGAAATTCAGTTGCTCAAGGACCATCAAAATTATCTTACCTGTCAGTAAAATGAGAATGTCAGTTATTCAGTATCTGATTTCTGAGTAAGCGAGGTAGTTAAGAAAATAGTGTGATTCATGTTGGCGAAGGAACTGTGATCAATAATTTAAGAGACTGAATTGTCATATTTATTTTTTATTTAATTTTATGTATCTTCATTTTACTGGCATAGATTGTCTACTTTACAGGTACCAGGCTATTAATGTACATTGTAACCATGTAATAAATTAAAAATGTTTACGATGCAAAGCAAATTTTTTTAATTGCGAGATGTGATGGAGACCAGCAGTACTTTAACAGAGTGGGGAGGTATCAATCTATAAATGTAGACAAGAAATCACATGATGAATGGGTGAAAGGGCAGTTGCACAGGGGCTACCACCAATATTTTGGATAATCAGATGGATATGAGATGTCCTTTAATTTGTTTTTCCCTATATGATCAAGGGTCATCCTTAGAAGGAAAAACTCTCCACATGTTAATAAGAAAACAAAGGAGATATGCATTTTGCTGATGATTTGACTATTGACTGTACTGGTATAATTTATACTGTGATATTTTTCCCATGTTCACATGATCATACAGTGTGTGCCCTTACAATCATAGTATGCCTTAATTCATGTGGATACTAAGTTGACTTCGGCATAATATAATCACTTTCTCACTTTTTCTTATCCTCCATATCTGTAACTGTTTTATATTCACTTTTTTACATGTTCCTTCTTTTTTTTGTAGTTCCATACCTCAGCTCATTCTGGTTTATTGCCATAACCACAATTCAACAACATCCATCTGTTTAATGATTGCTAACTGAGCAATTAGATGAATTGCATAATGCACAGAAACAAAACCATATTACTATACATCAGGTCTTACATTAATGTGTCGTATTCATCCCTTAATCATAACAAATAATGGTCAAGGCTAAAAATGTAAAATGCCATTATAGATTACAGCAGCAGAGGTTTGTGAAGGCTTCATGTATCACACAGATCATAACCTGAATGATTCCAGTTCATGCTTTTAGTTACTGATAATTACCTAGGTCCAAGCTGAAGACTGGATGGAAAGCTATATTCGTTCCTTTCTATAGTTAAGACAACTTGACTTTCACTGAAGCTGAAATCAAAACAAGTCATGCCTCAAGGCATAGCTCTCAACCTTCCATCTCCAAAATGAGGAACACTCGCCTTCATAATGTTGAACAAATGGGCAAAATGTGGAACACATACTAATGGCTTACTAACAGCTTCAACTAGGAAGGTCATAGGATGGTTAACATATGCTGGTTTCACTTATAAAGAAGATAATTTAATTAATTAATATGATTAATTTCAATTTACCATGGATTTCACTTAAAAAAATTCCTAACACTGAATGTGTGACAGACTCTTTCAATGTGAAACTTTGAGGAACTTCGAGGAACATGAACTTTTTAAGACCCCCAAATGAGGTATGTTCCTCGTAATGAGGTACACTTGAGAGGTATGCCTCAAGGATAGAAAGATAAAAAAAAAAAAAAAAAAAGCGTATCAATCTGGATCATCTGAAGCATTTAAGCTCAGCACTGTAAATTGTGATGTTAGTGGTAAACCCAGGCTTGATATGCACAGTTGTCTATCAACACTCACAATGCCGAAAACACTGTTGTCTGAACTCTTGGACATGCCCACCTAGTGTGACCCATGTTAACATTTGTTCCTGGGCCTGGAATGGTAGGGACTTTCGTGATTCAGTGTATAATGCTGTTTTGTTTTCTGGCATTGTGAATGTTGTTATGCTGGCATTACCAGTTTCAGTAATGGTCAGATCGAGCATCTGATAGTCAACCAGCAGACACTACAGCCTAAAGGTTAATATAATGAGTTGTTCCTAAGTTATAGCAGTAATCCTGGGTATAAACCCTATAACTTCTCTTTGAGAAAAGTAATGGTTAAAATGTGTTCAGTCTTCATGTAAATATTAATTGCAATGTATATATTTTTTCTTCAAATTTTATATACTTTATCTTTACCTAGCCTTTTTTTGTCCTTTTTCACTGTCTTTATATACATGCATTATGTTATGGTACTTATCTGCTTAAATAATGTTTTGTTTAATTGCCTTGGGATAGGCCTGAAATTCATCAGACTTGATCAGTACCCTACACAGTTAACAAACTAAAATAGAACAAAATAAACTGTCACTTTGGCTATATATATATATATATATATATATATATATATATATATATATATATATATATATATATATATATATATATATGGGTCCCCTTCAGATCATCGAACTTTTAAAAGCTTGACTTTCATATGGCCGAGACATATCATCGAACTTTTAAAAGTTCAAATGGTGTGAATGGAGATCTCCATACAGCACAGAATGGGAAGATTTTCCTCTTCCACAAGGTAGTGCGATCTTCTAGTTGGTATATTTAAATAGTGGGTGGGGGGTGCAGGGGTCTTGCCCCCCTGCTAGAAATGTTTAGTTTTATTTTTTGTTTTATTTATTTTTTTTAACATATTCGAACTTTTAAATGTTCGATCATATGGTCTCGGCCATATGAAAGTCGAACATCTGAAAGTTCGTTCATGTAAAGTAGACCCATATAGATATATATATAGATATATATATATATATATATATATATATACACATACACACACACACACACACACACACACACACACACACACACACACACACACACACACACACACACACACACACACACACACACACACACACACACACACACAAGCACAACAAATAGTAAAAAAGGTCACATAGATAAACCATTCAGTAAAAACTACAAGAAAGACCCAACCAAGATAGAGTTATCAGTGACTAATACCTTAAACCTCCTGTAGTGAAGGCCTATAGTATATATCTATATCTATCTATGTATATATATATATATATATATATATATATATATATATATATATATATATATAGTTGAATCTTTTAATACTACCTTCCTGAACATCCTTAATTACCATGCCCCCATAAGATTTTCCAGAACCAAAGCACAACCCTCCCCATGGCTACAGAAAACCACTAAGTCAGAAATGAAAACCAGGGATAAAGCCTGGGAGCACTGGCGCAAAACCAAAACCCCCGCAACTAGACAGAAATTCCTAGAACTACGCAATAGAGTCAAAAAGCTAATAAAACGGGACAAATTCCAATACTACCAGTCTGCCCTAGACTCCTCACAACACAGCCCCAAACAATTCTGGTCCTCCATAAACTCCATCCTCCACCCAGGTAAAGTCAGTACCCCTCCTAACATCCCTCACTCCTCAGAAAATATTGCTACCTCATTCAACACACACTTCACCCAAACCATACTATCACTAGCTAAACAACACAACCCTCCTCCCCTCCAACCCACACCTTCAACTAGTAATCTCCCCACTGCCTTCTCTTTTTCTCCTGTACCTACCTCCAACATAAAAAACTCTTAACTAAACTTAAACCCACCAAATTAGCAGCAGACAACCTCCCAAGTGAATATCTACAAATGCAGCTGATGTTCTGGCCTACCCAGTATCCATCTTGATTAACCGATCTCTGTCAGAAAGTTACGTTCCCACATTGTGGAAAGTCTCACATACAATTCCCCTCCACAAAGGCGGACCCTCTGCAGAACTAACCAATTACCCCCATAGCTATTCTCTCTCCACTCTCCAAAATACTAGAGAGATGCATACACTCTCAGGTCTCACACTACCTCCTTACTAACAACCTCCTTTCCAGTACTCAGCATGGTTTCCGACCAAACCATAGCACCACCACTGCCTTACTCTCCTTTACAAATACTATCCTTCAGCATAAAATCAATGGCTATCTCTCCTCTGCTACTTTCCTAGACCTATCTAAAGCATTTGACATGGTCCCACATAAACAACTTATCTCTGTCCTCAATAACCTATCCTTCTCACAATCAGTCACCAACTGGTTTCAGAGTTACCTGTCTGACCGCCAACAATCCATTGTATGGCAGAATGACATATCTCCCCAACTACCTGTCTCCATAGGGGTTCCCCAAGGATCCATCCTTGGACCCCTACTTTCTCTGTTTACACCAATAATCTAGCCCCTGCCACCAAACATGGCACACTCATCCAATACGCAGATGACTCTACCATCATCTGCTCAGCCCAGTCCCTACCCAAACTGCAAATAGTCACACAGGAAGCCTTTTCCTCTGTTGAAACATGGTTATCCAATGCCCAATTAATACTCAACCCAAACAAAACTAAACTACTCATCTTCCAACCCACCAAACATACTCAAAATAACTCTCACTTTAACATCACAGCAAAAGACAACACCACTATATACCCAACTGAACACACCAAATTGCTAGGAGTGGAAATAGACAATAAACTAAAATTTGACATTCACATATCCATGACCATAAAAAGTCCACAAAAACTAGGAGCATTATACAGAAATAAACAATTTCTCACCAAAGCAGCAAAGATTTCAATAGCAAATTCCCACCTTATCTCCACCCTACTTTATGCCTCTCCAGTATATACCAACCTAAGGCAATGTGATCTAAACAAGCTAGAGACCTGCTACAACAAAATTGCAAAATTCACCACAGGGCATCCTACCGTAGTCACCACTGTCTCTCACTTGCTGAACTGGGCTGGCTTGAACTCCCTCACCTCCTTCAGTGGTATCAACTCTCACTCACCCACAAACTAGTAAACCATCCACTAAATGTCCCATCCCTCCAGAATCTACTCCAACCCTATCGCACCACCAGACCACTAAGATCCAGCAACAAAAATCACTTGCAGATCACTAAAGCCAATAACTCTGCTGGTGAAGCACTATTCTCTTGCGCCATAGCCAAATTATGGAACTCACTCCCACCCACAATTACCTCCGTACCATCATGCACCAACTTCAAAACTTTATTAAAAGCACACCTAAAACATGCTGGCTATGCCCTTGCAACTCCCACTCTAATATCATCCACCCCATCCAACTACTACCTTTCTTTCACCTCCACTAACTACCTTGATGATAGCAAGCTCAGATGCTCATAAGCCTAGTACTTATTATACAGCAGGAACTTCTCATTGTTACATTTGTTAATGCCTGTTATGTACTTCACAGATAAAGATTCTAGTTGTCTACTGATGTACTATGTTCTTCATCTGTAAATATGTTGTAAGTAATTTCTATGTTAAATTGTTAATCACTATGTAATCCAATGTAACTACTGTCTGTTTATTTTACTGTGGAGCTTTTCTCCCCGGGCCTCCACTGAAAAAGGACCCACATCCAGTCGGACACTCCCGGTCAACAAATTTAAATAAATAAATAAATAATAAAAATAAATAAAATATACCCGCGGTGGTGCTGCTGCGGTAGCGTTGTCGCCTCACAATAAGACGCTGTCCGGTTCAATCCTCAGCTAGAGCGTCTTCTACGTGGAGACATGCGTGAATGGGCGTACCTTCGTTGAAGGTTGTGCATCAGGCCTGGCAAGCCGGTATGTAAAAATCAACTGCCAATCATTAGCGGACTGGAGTTCCACTGTGGCGACCCCTAACCGGGAAAAGCCGAAAGACTCATCATTACATATATTTATATATATATATATATATATATATATATTTATGTGTGTATACATTATATATATATATATATATATATATATATATATATATATATATATATATATATATATATATATATATATATATATGAGAGAGAGAGAGATATGTTAATGACTCCTTAAAGACATACCAGTGTTTCAGCAGCATGCCTTCTGAATGTCAGTGACTTTTTGCTTTTTTCCTTTTAAGTCTTTATGGGTACATTCAAGCCAATAAGTCTAAACTCCACTAGCTGTAGACATGTCATGTTTTAACCTTTTCCTCTCCTCCTTCGGTACATAGAAGTAGGGGTCTTTGGTAGTCAATACTGACTTCCTCAGTCCAGGAAGGTCATGGGCACCAACCCAGGAGAGAATTTGCAGTCATCTATCCATTGACCTAGGCTGCATTTGAAGAGGCTCAGGGAGGAGTGAACTTCATTCACCTAACCACCGTCAATTAAGGCAACTTGGGATAAATATGGCTAGCCTTATAAGGGCTCTAGCGCAGTTAGACTAGTAACCTCCTATGAACCTATGAACTTATTGATCCTGATGTACTATGTCAGAGAGCCCTTTTATAAGTAGGGTGTAATCAACAGAACTGAAGGATTTTATCCATGTCCAGAGACTGTTTCTGTTATAAGTCCCTATCAACATTTGTGAATAGAGCAGTTAAGACAGAAACCATGTTGTTTAGTTGATACAGTATACCTGACCTGTTGAAAATGAATGCTGCATTTGTAGAAGATATCTTCCGAGATGTCTGCTAAAGCTGAAAGAATAATAATGTTGCAAAAGTTGTCAAGCTGAGTACAGTTAGAACTTTTCATGGAGAAAAACAATAGTGCGTTCCCATTCATTAAGTACAATTTTGGTAGAGAGTGGCTGAGTCTATATGTTGGCAAGAGGAAGGTAGTATAGACAGTGGCTTTTTGAGAAATGTGGATGATGATGAAGAAGAAAGGCAGAGGAAGACTTGCCTGATATTTTGGTGAGGAATATAAAAAGCACTTTAGGAGATACAGGGCAGAATTCAAATAACTGGTAAGCAAATCCGTTGATCAGGTGGTAAGTTCAGGAGTGTTTGGCTGGGTTTTGGGAAAGGGTATGCAATTAGGGGGTAGATACTGGGCTACGAAAGTTGACCTTAAATTATTTAAAATATTATTAGAAGACAGGTTACTGCTGTCCAAGTCTTGGAGGAATGCATAACAGATGTCTCTAGTTTAACCACAAAGTGTTTTGATTTATCTCAAGCATGTCTTTGTGTTGCCTAGTAGGTTGTATTGTTGATTTCTGCAGTAGTGATATGACACTTTTAACATTGGTTCTTGTCTAATTACTGCATAATAACTAGATTAAGTGATAATGGAGTTGTTGCTTGATTTCCACAAGGACCAGTCTTTGTCCTTACTATAGAACCTTTGTTTAATTCAGGAGTGGGTCAAGGGCAGTGTTTTTTATGAACTTTGTAAATTCTGATGTGGTAGAGAGTTTCCATGATTTGTACTGGTAAATAATACAATTTAAGAGTAATGTTTAAGATAGTTAATGAGTGAAAAGGGGTCCAGCGTATCACACAATTCTCTTCATGATCAGGGAACTGGCAACAGTTGCCTATAAAAAAGATTACTTTGCTTTTCTGAATGTCCAGAATAGCATAAATGGCAAATGGTCTGCTAAGGTGTTTGGCAGTACCTGAGTGAACATGTACCAGTGTAGTGCATTTGTATCAAACAGTTGTAAAAGGCTAGCTTTGAAACGGGATTAGTTACATGATATTAAAAAGGTTAGCATGGAGCTCAAGTTAATTATGGAGAGATCCGAGCCAGTCCATACTGAAATCCGGTTATTATCAAGAATGGAATACAGACTGTGTAGAAAGAGAGTGGTGGTAAGAATAAAGGTGTCTCTTTACATAATAGAGATGTAAACATAAAGCAAGAAGAGAAAAGACTGATATGATGCCATTGTGTAAAAAAACAAGAGTTTTAACATGGAACTCACATATGAGCTTCTTGTCCATGCAAATTGGTACATAAGATATTTATTAGTGAAACTTTACAAGAAAGTAACAAAGCCAGTAGAAATAAAGATAGCTGACTTCAGAATGTCATATAATCTAGTATAGCTTTACAACAATGCTAAAGAATATGGACAGGAATAAATGGAATGCTATGCTTGGCGGATACCTCAAACAGTTCATGCTTTCAACTGATTTTTGACCATCTTAGAATAAGAAAACCTAATGGTATTTATTAGACTAATTTTCTAGCACCGAATCAATTTGTAGTTTATTTATAAACCACAGAAAAAGCTGAAACTAAGTGTGCCTGCAGTCTGTATTAAGACCAAACACTACTCAAAGAGAACTCTAAATTCCAGGAGAACAAGACTAATGTCACAAACCATCAGTATCAAAAACGTAGTTATTCAAATCAGTAAGCACTTTCACCTGACAAACAACTATTTATTATTATTTGTCCATCAGGAAAGTCCGACTGAGCTATGATAGTCCTGTCTTCAGTAGAGGCCCAGGAAGAAAGTTTCACAGTTAACACATCTTTCAAGATGTCATACAATACAAAACAGCAAATGTTAACTATCACGTACAAGATGCAAAAAATAGTATATAAAGAAAGAAAAAGAAGCCAGTAGCAAGAGAGAAATCCTAGAAATCATTATCTTCCACAAAATTACATTTCAGTTTTACTGTAGCAATGATAAACTACTGAGTCTTTCAGATTAAAGCCCAGAAGTTAAGATTATGCTAGAAGACCAAAAGGGTACTACAGGATGAGGAGAGATGTATAGAGCTGTAGCAACATTTAGCCAGGAGATAATGCAGAGATTTCGTCAGATTGACTGAAAATGCAGGTATTCAGGGCTTATAAATCATTTAAAATCACGTCCATCTAAAATCATCAGATGAAGTTAACTCTATTAAACAACACATCGGCTGTATAAAATTGTAACATATCACAAAACCGTCTGCTCTAGGAAAAGTACTGTTAAGTATTTCAGTTTGCAAACTCAACAATTTAGAAAACATTTGAAATGTATATTATTATTGAATCCCGGTACAATGCAGGCATCATGCTATAACTTCCACCTGTTTTCTAAATATTCTTTCAGTGTCATGTACCTTTCTCAGTGCTCAAATGGTTTGCCCCATTAAAATTTTAGTTACACTCAGAATGAGGATGCTGGAACAATAAAGCTCTGACTGGGCAGACCATATTAATTAGTGCACAGGCACTAGAAGAACTGAGTACGAGGAGGATGTTCATGAGCAGCCAGGGCCAGCTTGCCCATCCTAGGAAGAGGGTAGCATTCCAATTCATCATATGGAAAACACCTGCTGGAGGGTAGGTGCATCACTCACAACAATGTACCTAGAAAGCTTACATTACAACAATGTGCTGATTATAAGGGGATTGGCTCCTGTGAAACATGCATGTACCTCCTGTCAGCAGCAGTTGTAGAGTCTATAAGCCACCGTGGAGCGAGGTTAGGTAGGGATAGACCAAATCCTTGATGTGTGGATGATGGATCCTTCTCCCTGTATGATCAACTCTCACCCCAGTGGAATAAATGTGTCATAGGACTTTCATGTCTGTAGAATGGATGAATGAACTGAACAACTAGGAGGGAATTGCTAGATGATCATTGTGGGAAATGAAATAAAAAAAAAAAAAGCGTGATTTCTGGAGTTCCTTAAGGCTCCATATTGGCATCCCTGTTGATTTCCATGCACATGCTGTCATAGTGGAAAGGTCATGAAATTAAGAGGTTTACATCGCAAGACTGTATTATCTTGGAAAACTACTTCAGTGACATCCTTTGCTTCGTGGCTTTGAAATGACATAAACTCAGTCCTGAAAAGAAAGACGCAGTGTTTCTACATGACACTGTTCATCTTTCATAAATTCCTGTCCTCTCTCTTCTTATTTTTATGAAGGGAATCATATTGGAATTGACTTGTTCTGTACAATATCTGTGCATGCATCTTGATAAGCTGACATTTATAGTCCATGTGTCAGGTATTGTCAAGACATTTTATTGCCATCATAAATATGTCACCTACATCAAGCAGCTTCAGCAGCAGCAGCAGCACCTTTTTCCAGTTTTCTACATGTGGTCAGGACATCACATCAACTGTCTCCATCTCAGTCATTTTATTACTACCCTCCTACCTTTTTTTTGACAGTCATACTTGATTGCCTCAGGTTTCCTGTTACACAATCCATTTATCCCTTTGCTGGACACCCTCATTTCCATTTGTCTTTTTCCTGTCTGTCCCAAATCTTCTTCACTGGATTGTCTTCTTCTTCTTCTTCTTTTCTACGCATGTGCCCAAATCATCATAATCTATTCACCGTGATCCTCTCTGCAATTGGAGCTATTTGGCCTTCAGCTGTGATGTCCTCATTTCTATGTCTGTCTCACAGTGTACATCATACCACCTGTTTCAGGTACTTCATCTCCATCACCTCTATCTTCCACAAATGCTCTGCCCTCACTCTCCAGGTGTCTGTACCATATAGTAGTACTGGTTGCACCACTGTTTTGTACAATTTATTTTCCAGCTTCTTTGACATTCTTATATCACATACCACCCCAGACACTCTGTGCCAGTTGACTGCACACCCTCTGAATCTAACTCTGATCTACTCATTCAGATTTACCTTCAGCTAAACCAGGTATATGAAGCTGCTACCCTGTTCCACTATTTTCTCTTCTATCTACATTCTCAGCTTCTACTGATTTCACCCATTTGCTGCCATTACAACTGTCTTATTCATATTCAGTTTCAACCCATGTGCATTCAGTTTTGCATTCCATTTGCCTATCCTATACTGAAGTTCTTGTTTGTCTGTAAAACCACACTGTCTGTATACAGCAAATCCATTGATCTGTCCCCCCAACCTGTCTGCTAATGTAATCCATCACCAGTATGAACAGCAATGGGCTAAGCTAAACTGTAATGCACACCCACTCCCACTGGGAATCCTCTGTGAGTCTGAACACTGTTTATACTTATGTCATTGGTTCCTTGTATATATTCTACACTAATGGCACCAATGTTTCTGGTACTTAAAACCATCCCAGGAATATTGTAACCGTGTTATATGCTTTCTTCAGGTCTAGGAATCCTCAATTAGAGTCTTTCATCATCTCTAGTGTCTTCTCAACTACATGTCTTGCTGCAAACATTGGATCCATTGTGCTATATCCTGGTCTGAATCCAAACTCATTTCCCCTCTTACTTTCTACTGCTCTGTGTATTCACTTATCAATCTTATGATATCATTTCAATATGATATGCAGAATAACAGGAGTTTCATACATCTCTGCTGCCCACAGTTGTGAATGTCCCCTTTGTTTTTGCAGACTGGCACAAATATGCTTATTTTCCAGTAATGTGGAATATACCTCTCTCCATACTTCTATGGATATCATCAGGAATCATATCTGCCATAATCTTAACTGTGACTGCTGCTTTCCCTGACTTCATTTTCCTTAGCACTGATCTTATTTCTTCTAGGGGGGCTGCACTTCTTCTTCTTCTTTCATTGTAGGCTGTATCTGGGTCAGTACAGCTTCTGTGGAGTTTTCTTCATGCTGAAGCTGCTTTGCCTTTGATGTCCCATGGATTGATGAGCAGGTTGTTGTTGGCATCCCTTATAAAGGGTTCCTGATATCTATCTTTTTTATCTTTCTCTATTTGCTTTGCAACCTGATAGTCTGAGACATCTACTGAGTCACTTTCCAGAAGCTGGTAAAGTGCATCTGATGCCTTGTACTTTGCTACTGTAACTGGTCTCTTAGCTTCTTTGTTAACCAACCAGTATTCTTTTCTAGAAAAGACAGACCAGGCTATCTCCCACTCTTGTATGTGATCTTATGACTCTCTCTCTTGCTGAACTATGTGTTGCCAACAGCTTGGCAGAAGTTTAGAATGGCCTCTCCTTCTTTAGTCCTGTTGCCCCAGGCAGGGCTTTTATCCTGTTCTGTCTGCACCAATATGTGCATTCAGGTCCCCCATTATCAACACTAAGTTATGTTGTCCTGCTTTATCTAGTAGGTTAAGCAAATGCCACCTGAATGCACTCACAACCTTGCTATGGGGCATAGGCTGAGATCATGAATATTGAGCTATCCTTACAATGGAGCCTGATTGTCATGAGTCTGTCGCTAATGCTATGAGATCTCTCTCTGTCTTCTGAAGCCATACCCTCAATACAATTTTCATAGCATTTCTAGTCTGTCCTCCTCCTCAGTAGTAGACGTTGGATCCCAAGACAAGTGGCTTTGCTTCACTGCCCTTCCATCTTGTCTCCTGGATACAGAGGATGTCCAGATTCTTTCTTACTATCATATTGTTCACTTCTAAGCTCCATCCTGTCAGTGAACATATATTGAGTGTAGCAGTTCTTAGTTTATGTTTGGTAGGTTGACTGGATTTACATCTAGCTTTTTACTCAACAGCACTACTCCAAGTAACCCAAGCAGGGCAAATGGACAACAACCTACCAGTATCTTATTGATTCAGGTCTTCTGGACTTCATGGCAGGCACACACTGGCCAATAACAGCACATAGACCCCTCCCCAAATTAGTATGGGTCCCTGGCATGGGTCAGAGTAGACTAAGTCCTCAACACACTTATCATCAGCAAGATAAGTGAGATTAGTCAATGTTATCCAATCATGTAAAGCCAAATTTTACACCACTGATTGGCTATCTGTGACAAGACACACATTCTGTGATCTGTGTTTTCCTATCTAGAGAATACTGCACGTCACAGCTGATGCCCAAAGTGGCTGGTCTTTACAACTCTTCTCCCAGTTAGGCACTATCTAGAGTATGTGTTGCTGTGCACAACTCCATTCCTTGGGTGAGTTTGAGGTGGAAACACTCAGCATATTTTTGGCAGGTGGAAAGAAACCTACAGAGACACAGGGAGGATAAACAGACATTGGCCAGAGGTGAGTATTAAACCTTGGGCATTGAAGGCAGAGATCTGAACAATTATGCTAACTGTGATCTAGCAACTTATTATCTCAGCTTTACAAATGTTGATCTGACATGGCTAGAATGAGTGCAAAACTCCAGTTTCAGGCTTTTGGCTGGAATTCCCATCTCCACTAATATTAGTCTTGTGCTTCGGGATCTGCACTGATCACCAGTCATTGCCAGTTCATTGTCTGAATTCCTGCTTTTGATCTTCCGTACCCTTTACAGTCGGGGTCCTGCTTGTACTACATCCTTGTCCCATATCAAGCAGTGTGTATTATCATTAGGTGAGATGCTGCTGGTTGTTCATAGGTCAATGTTTACATCATAAGTAGGACTCCCTATTGAAACACTGAGACTTGCAATGCAGAATCCTGAAAGACCTAAAACGAAGGAGAACAGGGAATATTGAATACCATTTTTTTCCTTTAAACTACTACTACTGTCAAACAAGGTGATTAGCAGCTCATTTCTCAATAGCTTTCTAATGCCAGCATAAAAACTTTGGGACTCAATATGTAAACCTATCATTTTCTCATATAAATGTCTACATATTTTATTGGTATGGTCCCTGAAAAACATATCAGCATCATGTGTGTGTGGCTCACACACACACACACACACACACACACACACACACACACACACAGGCGATATAACATTAGTCAAACTTCCAGATGTCAACATCTGTTATGTCAACACACATCAGTCTCTTGTGTTGGGGAATATACCCCTTCCCTGGGTTTGTGTGATCTCAGAGTTTGTGTGCGTGTGTGTGTGTGTGTGTGTGCGTATATATATATATATATATATATATATGGATCTACTTTAGTAGATCGAATTACCAAATAATCGAAATTTATATGATCGAGACAAGAAGATCGTAATGCTAAATCAGGGAAAATGTACATTACCAAAACTACAGACAATGAAACGTGGCTGCACGTCAAACACCAACCAAAGTATTTATTTATTTATTTGCAGTTTGTTTACTAGGATAGTCCATTGGGCCACAAGGGACCCATTTTCAATGGAGTCCTGGGGAGAAAAGCTCCAAAGTACTAAATGGAGATCGTGTAGAGAAACAAAAAACAGGTACTACATTTAAACACTTAATTTAAATTAAAAATATACCTTTTCAAAGCTTGTTAATGGAGATCACAGTACACTGAGGATTAGGAAACTTACCCTTTTTACTACTGTAGTGCGATTTTGGAGTTGGTATATATAATTTGCAGGGGGTGAGGGGGGGCTAGGGATGCAGAGGGCTTGCCCCCTGAAAAACACTGAAAAATATATATTTCTTTTTAAAATTATATATTTAAGTGTAGTTACAGCTTTTTATCTGTGTTCATGTCTACATTCAAAAGGTTTGGCTGGTGTCTGACATGCACAGTTGTGTTTCATTGCTTGTAGTTTTAGCAATGTACATTTTTGCTGTTTTAAAATTTCAATCTTCTCACCTCGATCATATAAATTTTGGTTATTTGGTAATTCAGTCTACTAAAGTAGATCCAGATATGCATATATATATATATATATATATATATATATATATATATATATATATATATATATATAAATATAAATATAAATAGATGTAAATATAGATACAGATATAAATAGCAGGAGGTGTGGAGTTTTACATTGTAATTTGCATTTGAAGAGGATTTTCCTTACACATGCATGGTGTACTGTTAATGTTTCTATTGCTGATCTTTTGTGGCTGACACTTTTGGCATTACATTGGATGTTTCACACACACACACACACAGATAGAGGCAGATTTAATGAGCCCTGCACGGTCTGCTGCTAAAACTGTGTGTGCATAGCACCATGATGTTCCCGTGGCAGCACACAGTTTTGTATTCAGTAAGTGGCTCTACACAGTGTATAGAGCTGCGCAACCACTGTAAACACTGTGGTGTGCTAATTACAGCATAAGCAGCTGAACTGTATGCTAATCAACTAATCCAAGATGGAGGAGCTATTCAACAAGCTATAAAGCAACCGTGTAGACTGAGTGCTGATTTTCATTGCACATTCCAAAACCTACTGGAATATAGCCACAGAAAGGAGTCTACACAGAAAGAATGTTAGGGTCTGCTGCTTTAATTCATGTGTATGTGCAACAGGCTGAAGTTTATGTTGCTTCTGCTGCTAATAGACCACAGCCAAGAAAGAGAAGAATTTTCAGACTTCAGTTAACTTATCACAATCTGTATGAGGTATAAATTGTACAGCACTACAGGGTAGATAGAGACAAATTACAGAGACTCTGCAACCTTTGCCGTACTCAACTCAGACCAGGGGCAAACTGAAGGGAACCCATACCAGTGGAGACAAAGGGATGTGTAGCACTTAGAATTTTAGCTACAGAAACCTTTTAGAGACACACAGGTGACATGTTGGGGGTGTCACAAACGTCAGCATCCAGGATCCTCCAACAATTCCTGAATGCTATGCTCAAAAATGCCAGTGACCACATATATTTTCCCTGTACTCCTGAAGACAGAGCCATGAATATGCAAGAGTTCTACCCTGCAGTACATTACCCAGAAGTGCTGGGTGCCATAGATTGTACACATATAGTAATCAATGCACCACCCATGGAACAGGGAAGGGTTTACATAAATAGAAAGGGCTTCCACTCCATTAACTCCCAAATCATGTGTAACACTAAGGGAATCATCTTGAATGTGTGTGCTGGCAATCCAGGCAATTACCACAACTCACATATCTGGCATACCTCCCAACTGTATCAGATGTTCACTAGGGATGATATCCCACAGGGTCATTTACTGGGAGATGCAGGTTATACACTGGAACCATGGCTGATGAGTCCCATCAAAAATGCACACACCCACTGAAGAATGTCATAATGAGCCAAACGCTCAAACCAGAATTATCATAGAGCATGTCATGTGTTTGGGCTGCTGAAATCGGGGTTCCACTGCCTAGATACATCTGGGGGAGTCCTGCAGTACAATGTCCTGAAATCTTCACTGTCTGTGCCATGCTTCACAATATCATCCTGAGGAAACAGCTTCAGCAAGATCAACAAGGAGAAGGGGCACACATCCTACCACCAGTGGCAAGGTCACCACAGTCACACGCAGCTGAGGAGTGGGGAACCAGGAGCTCCTGTGGGTGTAGGCAGACATAGGTGCACTCAGTATGCCTTCACATTGGCTAAGAGGCAATGCATAGCACACTCACGCACCACCTAAGAGGATAAAACCTTCATCCTATGCACATAAATATAGTTACATTGATGCCAGGCAATGCTCACAACCTTTACCTACCAATTTAAATGACTGTGTAGTCCTAGCATCAGACAGAGTCAGCCCTGAAATAAAACTGTTGTAACTGCTGGATTTACAAATTAAGTGTTGTACCTAGAGTGTTAAACCAGAATTGTGTAATAATACAAATGAATGGCATATCCTTGTATGTTGTTACTTGGTATTGTAAGGAAGTAAAAGGTGGGTTATTTGTACAGCAATGACTTTAACATGTGACAGCAGAAACTTATGTGAATACATGTGTATTCTTTCAAGTAATAGGCCTCAGGCATCAAAGATTCACACATTCTTCTTCTTCTTCTTTCAGCTTTTCCTGGTTAGGGGTGGCCACAGCGGATCACCTGTCCATTCATGATTGGCAATATAGTTTTTACGGTGTCAAGTTGCCAGCCCAGTGTCCAACCTTTCATGGAAGGCACAAACACACACACACTCACACCTAGGGCCAATTTAGACTGTCCAATCCACCTACAGCATATCTTTGGGATGTGGGAGGAAACCGGAGCACCCAGAGAAAACCCACTTGACCACAGGGAGGATATGCAGACTCTGCACTGAAGACACCCCAGCCGAGAATCGAACCAGAGAACCTCTTGCTGTGAGGCGACAACACTAACCACTGCACCACAGTGGCCGCCCTAAAGATTCACACATTCATACCTCTCAAAAGTACTCATGGTCACCCAATGTCCTCAGTTTGGCTTCATACGTTTGTACTGGAAAATCATTAAAGAGAGAAGTTAGAAAGTAATGAGTCACATTTCAGTTTCAGACTTCATAACCCTCAGAAGATTCTTAAAAATACTGATGCAAAAAAAAAGTCTGATTCTATCAATTGTCACACTTTATAAGACCAAAATATGTCAAAAGTACAATTAGCAAAACAACATCACAAACACAGATATACTAAGCACTAAGTCAGCTATGCACCCTGAGCATCAGACACAAAGCTTATGTATTCCTGAATTTAAATATAGAAAACAAGGATATGGCACAGTTATCATTTGCATAGGGGGGGCAGAAAGCCTAGGCTGACACAAAGGGTAAGTGAGTGTATATGAGTAAGAAAGAAAAGCAGGCATACATTTGGATAATGTAACAAATGGCCACTGAAACAGAATGAGCTATAAGCCTCATGTCTGAACCATGTAACTGTTGTGTGCATGTGTGTGTGTCTGTATGGGCCCTCCAGGAGGAACTGGTGTATGAGAGTCAGCAAGAAAAGAGCCAAGCTCTGTGCTAGGTCTATGTCTTGATATGTCAGACAGGTGAGAGCAGTGCATGGTAGAGGTGGCAATTCATTTTTGTTGTATCCAACCATGAGAAATGGTTCTGTCAGGAGTTACACTGACACATCTACTCCCACGGTCAGATGCAGTGCTGCTACTTTAACGTGACTGATGTTTGCTTGAGGAGCTCTCCTCATGAGGATGCCCCAGACCACAATCCCATGGCCTGCCATGTCTGGTGTGGACACTTCAACCACTGACAGAGCAGTAGAAGTAGTGCCACTATGGGAGCATGTTCAGGCACAGCCACATTAGCTAACATCAGATGATGTGGTTGACCTACACCCACATGGATGCCATCCCCCTCTCACAGACATTCTAGCACAGACACCACCCATTCCAACATGTCATTCATCTGATCAATTGAATCGGCAACACAGTGAAGGCTTTCACATATGTCAGGCTGTGCCACATCTACAGGCCTAAACATTTCTCTGTAGGACCTATTGGAATATGCCTGTGCTACCAAGATGGCCCTAAATATACATCAAGTGGCCTAGGAAGACATGCCTGGATCAGGTGGAGGACGGACAGCAGGCCTCCTCCAAACACCCCTAAAAACCCTCCCATGTGGCACCTCACCTACACATTTTCTATGAACAAAGTCAACAGGCATTGAAGCCACAGTAACTACACTTTCCTGATCAAGTGTCTCACCTTCCACCTGTCCAATATGTAAGGGCTCACTGGAATGGATTGGCATAGGCTTACTGGCTGTGTCTATAGGACTTATAGGGGATGGATGAATGTCAGCCTCAGTGTCAGATTCAACCTCTGCACCCCCCGACAGTACCTCTGTTTGCCGACCATCATCATCAGAGTCTGCTGATACTTTGATATCAGATGGTAGGAGTCCCACACTTCTGCTGTCATGATCGCCTGTGATAATAAGCAACAAACACAGGAAAGAAATGAATGCTGCCATTACTATAGTCTAATATATGCTAACAAACTATCAGTGGTGCCACTTTTACAGATGGTACAGCTATACACACAACAGCCATGACACCCACATCACAAAATAAATATTTCTTTGAACTGCTCATCAGTACTAAGGCAAAAATGTTTTGCTTACCATGTGCAGATGTTTGCAGGCTCTCTGTGGTTCTGGAAGAAGTTAAGCAAAAGGTAAGGACACCATCATCACAATTAGCAGTAACACAGGGGGTTAAACATTTTGCCCTTTATATGTCTAATAACAATACTTGTAACAAGACCCCGGATGACAGATCCACCCCAAGCCCATGTTTAGTCAACTAGAATGTGTGATTAACTTTATCAATCTACAACTATCCCCCCAAAAAATAATTTATGTTAAATAGAACTTTAAGTATTGCTGTCAATATTTTACTATAGGTATTTAACCGTTAAGATAGGTAAGCCTACCTGGAAGCTCTTCCTGGAACATAGCTGTCCTCCCTGAAACAGCAACACCAACATCATACTGCTGTGCACTTTCCACTGAGCTCTCTGGATCCCTGACAGTGGACAGGATCTCTTCATTTGGTGTCAGTGGTGGCTCTGTAGCAGCACCTCCATAGCCATCCTTTCATAGGCCACTGCAGCTGCTCTCCTCCAGGCCAATGTAATCAAGTCAGTGGCCCTATGATGCACCTGATCATATATTCTGCTCTGGCCACTTACTGTGCTCACATCAGCAACTCATCTGCTGCCAAATTTGCTTTCTGACAGACAAATCTCCATATTCCCTCTCAAGCAGAAAAGCTCCATGTCGCCTAAATGCTTTCACAATGACTTAATTCTCAGGGTCACTGTAGGGGGTTGCAGAGATTGGGATGCCTGGGTACCACAATCCTAAGTGATATAAAACACAAAAGAAGGCTAATACACATAAGTATCACATGAATAAAAGTCCTGCTTAAATATAACACATAAAAGGTAGTATTTCACTATTACCTACTGGAGAAACATAAAACAGTCAAGATATTCAAATATAAAAAATGTGATCATAACATATTACAATCATACACAAAGCAAGGTTGGATTCAAAACAAGGAGAGTAACAATAGCAAGTTTTGATTGTGCCAACACAGAAATGGAAATTGGCTCTCCACCCCCAGTATAACAATGAACTGCTAAAAGTACTATCAAATAAACTGTCCCTGAAACATGTCTACACATTTGCCACAGAACATTCAATTTTATGCAATTGCCAGTCACATCTGCCTGTGGCCAGCACTCTCTTAAAGGTGTGTATGGGCCATCCTAGAAGGCTAACAGCCCTGTGTCATTGACAATATAGGGCATTCACATTTCACAGATATAACAATAGAAGAACATCTCTGATGTTTCAACCCTGGATATTTCTGCTGGTTAGCCTGGCCAAATAAGAAAAGACTTTTTGTGAGGACTCCCATTACTAACTGTGAATTACTCCACTCCTAAAGGTCCCTCCCAGCCTCTAGAATATAAGGACATCCTCCTGCAAAACCTCTGACATTTCAACCCTGGATATTTCTACTGGTTAGCCTGGGCCAAATAAGAAAATACTTTTTGTGAGGACTCCCACTACTAACTATGAATTACTCCACTCCTAAAGGTCCCTTCCAGCCTCTAGAATATAAGGACGTCCTCCTGCAAAACCTCTGACATTTCAACCCTGGATATTTCTGCTGGTTAGCCTGGGCCAAATAAGAAAATACTTTTTGTGAAGACTCCCATTACTGACTGTGAATTACTCCACTCCTGAAGGTCCCTCCCAGCCTCTAGAATATAAGGACATCCTCCTGCAAAACCTCTGATGTTTCAACCCTGGATATTTCTGCTGCTTAGCTTGGGCCAAATAAGAAAAGACATTTTGTGAGGACTCCCATTACTAACTGTGAATGTATGTAGCCTACACTAGATTTAACTACCTAAGTATACAGCTATTTTTATTAAGCCTACCCTTCCGTGAGTGCGTATCAGCAGCCTACCACAGACCACTAAACACCCCCTCTCCCTGTATTACTTGATTTCTAGTCTCTGAACACTACGTAGTATAATCAATACAAAACTTGCCCATTTTTCTTCTTTTTTTGTGCCTGCTATTCTTCTTATTGCCCACTAGGTGGCAGCACCTTCCAGCATAAAGCCTGTATAACATCAACTCCCTTTATGCCCAACAGTATCTCTACATGATTGTATACTAACGGACTTTACCAAATCCCACTCCACACTCTATAAAAACCTGTTAATAACCACTCTCATCCTACAGTAAACTAACTAGGAGCAAAGCACCCCTTATATTTTTATAAACTGTGATTCTATCTTTCCCTACAGTCTTTCATTGTTCAACACTTACCTCTACCTTGAACTGCTGTGGATGATAACTTTCTCAGCTGGTTTCTCTTGCCCTGTGGCTCACTCCGCTCCCCTACCCTACCCCCAAATTCCACCCACCCCCACTGCTCCGACATTTATTCTCCTCCTGAAAACCCTCCTTCTCACCACCAGCCAATCCTCTACCACTTTCTCTTCACCCTTTCCTCTAGCCTACCAAACTCTCAATACCATACCCCCCCCACTCCTAATACCCATTACCCTCCTATCTATTATATCTGAAAGACTTCTCCTATCATGCTCTCTCTCTCTCACTCCAAAAACTCTCATGTCCACTTCTTTCCTTGTCCTTCTTCTACTACCTCTATGCCATGCCACCTCCTATACCAACTTCCATCTACTCCCACCACCACTTCCTTCCCACCTCCCCCTTACAACACACTTCCACAACATCTCTGCCTCCTTAGTTCCCTCTCACCCTTTCCTCCTCTTAAAAGTAAAACTCTTCCCAATCACTACAAAATACTACAAACCTAAACCCACTCTCTACCAGGCACTTCTGTCTAAGTACAAACCAAAAATACTTACTCCTTTTCTCAATTACCTTTGCTTATCCGGTGACATCCATCCTAATCCTGGACCTATCTTCTCCCCAACAAACCCCCCCTAACACCAATAATAAATCTACCAGTAAATCGTTAAAGTCCTCACCATTAACATCCAAAGACTCAAAAATAAATTAACCCACTTCCATGCCTGGCTCAACCACAACTCACCAGACATTGTAGCCATCTCTGAAACATGGCTAAAGCCTCATATAACTGACTCTGAATTCCTTCCCCCTGGATGTCAATGTCTTTTTTCTGACCACCTAACTAGGAGAGGTGGTGGTGTAGCATTAATCTACTCCAACCAATTAACCATCATTCCATATCCTAATCCCATCCCTTCTTTCAACAATGCTGAACTTGTAATTGGCCTCCTGAAAATAAACAACCTTAAAAACATCTGCTTCATTTCCCTCTATATTCCTCCTGGCAACAACACTAATACCCTGGAAGACGTCGTATCCTGAGCCTCTAATAACATTAAGCTAGAGACCTACATATTGGGAGATATAAATATAGGCTGGAACAAAATTAATAACCCCAATCCTACCACTGCAATCAATCTATACACCTACACTCAACTTACTAACTCCTTTACTAGGCCAAACAAAACCATCCCACCTGGCTCCATACTAGACTGGATCCTGGTATCTCATCCAAATAAAATTATACAATCAGGTGTCATTCCTGACCCATTAGGAGACCACCTCCCAGCCTTCACCCATCAAACTACCCTCACTTCCCCACACTCCCACCAGTTCATTCATACTCGCAACCTTTCTAACTTTAATCCTACTACCTTTACTGAGTCCCTTAAACAAACTAACTGGAACCCCGTAAAAACTCTTCCATTAGATGCTGTTATTGACTTTTTCAGCAAAACATTCTTAATGGTCCTTAACTCACTTACTTCAATAAGAACAAAAAGAGTAAGAATGAAAACCACCCCATGGCTTACCAAAGATACCAAAAAGATCATGCTACAAAGAGATAAAACCTGGAAAATATATCTCCAACATAAACAGCCAGAAATCTTATTAAAATATAAACAGCTGAGAAACCTAGCCAAAAAACAACTTCTTAAAGATAAAAAGTCTTACTACAACAAATTACAGGCAAATCATACAAAAAACCCCAAGCATTTTTGGAACTCAATTAATTCACTCCTTAGGCCAGGTACCAAAAACAACCCTTGTCCCGACAGCAACAAATCCAACCTTGAAATTGCCTCACTATTCAACACCTTCTTTAGCACTTCTATTGCCGAGCTAACCAAGATATTTTCCAACAATAATCCTCTACCTCACCCCACCTTCCTCATCATCTTCTTCCCCCCTACTTTTGAACTCAAACCCATCTCCACCTACCTAATAAAGCAACTACTCTATAAACTAAAGCCTTGCTCCAACGCCCCTGATAACATTCCTTTCACCTTCTTAAAAATAGCCTTCGAGGGCATTGCTCTCCCTATCAGCATCCTGATCAATAGATCAGTACTTGAATCCTATGTACCCAAACTATGGTGCAATGCATATATTCTCCCACTTCACAAGGGTGGCAAAAACTGCAACATCTCTAATTTCTGCCCCATAGCCATCCTCTCCCCAATCTCCAAACTTCTTGAAAAATGCATCCACCTTCAGCTTTTGCCATTCCTTACCAACCACCAGCTATTCTCTCCCACCCAACACGGCTTCCTCCCAGGACACAGTACTAACTCCGCCCTCCTCTCCTTCTTACATTCTGTCAGTCTAGCTCGTGACTCTGGTAAAATAGTTTCATCATTCCTGCTGGACTTATCTAAAGCCTTTGATACCATCTCCCATACTCACCTACTACATCATCTGTCTAATCTCAATTTCTCCCACAAAACTCTTTCATGGTTCTCCAGTTATCTTTCAGACATATCCCAATCTGTAAAATGGGGCCAGGGCACTTCCACATTCCTTCCTACCCCTACTGGGGTACCCAAAGTTTCCATACTTGGCCCAGTACTATTCAACGTCTTTATTAATGACTTTCACAAAGCCATACCTAATACCAAAATTCTGCAATATGCTGATGATTCTTCCTTGATCTGCTGTGCCTCTAACCTAACAGATTTCCAAACTCTGAGACAAACTGCTTTCTCTACCACAGAAAACTGGATGCTCCAAAATCACCTCTCCCTAAATGCCACCAAAACTAAAATCCTTCTATTCTCCCCTATCGATAAGAATTCATTTCAAATTACCAGCTTTAACAACTCCTTGATAGAAGTCGTTCCCTCTGCCAAACTTCTTGGTGTCACCATCGATGAACACCTAAAATTCAACACCCGCATCCAACTAAACATAAAAAAACCCACATAAAACTTGGCCTTCTCTATAGAAACATCCATTTCCTCTCTCCTGCCACCAGACTAACACTCGCCACATCCTACCTCCTCACCTCATTACTGTATGGCACCCCTCTGCTTACCAATTTATCCTCCACATTCTCCTCTAAACTAGAAGCATGTTACAACAAAATATCCAGATTTGCTACCTAATCTAAATCAACCTCTCATCATTGTACCTCCCTTCACTCATTAAATTGGCTTGAGCTCCCCAACCAACTTGACTTTCTCCAACTCACCATAGCCCACAAATTACTGTTCCAACCTACTAAGTGACCTGCACTATCCAATATTCTACAACCATATACCCTCCATAGAACCCTCAGATCTTCCCACCACACCTTTTCTCCATCCAAAAACCCAAGAATCCAGCCGGTCAGCTTCTTCTATCCTTCTCCTTAGCTAAACAATGGAGTGCTCTCCCCTCCTCACTAAGGTCCTGTGACAACCTCGAAAACTTTAAAACTCTTCTTCATTCCCACCTTTATCTACATAGGAAGTACAACTGTACTCTTCACCCCAAATCTCTCAAGCTCTCCTCCACTTTTAATCCTGGCTAACCTTCTCACCTAACTAACCTCTCTCACATATATAGATTGTAAATTTAGCTAAACTGTAAAATCCAGCCACCAGGCTACATGCATGTCTCTCTCGCCTAAATGAAATTGTAAATGTAATTGTCTGTTAAATGTAATTGTCTGTTGTCTTTCTGAATACTAACTGTTGTTTGTATTCCAAAGTGTCTTTGTAAGTACACATGTAACTAAACTGGTTCCACTTCATATCATTGAATTATCATTTCATCGAATTTCAAATCATCGAGACCAAATCGTCGAAAACTCATATCATCGAATCTCAAATCATTGAAAACTGTAAAACAACTACAAATAACATTCCACAAAGTTTTTACTAAATTTATGCAGGGGGGCAAGCCCCCCTGCACCCTGATGTGGGGGGCTTCATCCCCCACACCCCCTGTAAATAAATATACCAACTCCAAAGTCGCACTACAGTGGGGGGAAAAGGTAATTTCCTAATCCCACTGTAGTGCGACCTTGGAGTTGGTATATTTAATTAAGGGGATGGCATAGCCCCCCCGCATGAGGGGTGCAGGGGGGCTTGCCCCTTGCATAAATTTAGCAAATTGTGTCTGGGATGTTATTTATAGTTGATTTATAGTTTTCAATGATTTGAGATTCGATGATATGAGTTTTCGTTGAAATGAGTTTTCGACAATTTGGTCTCGATGATTTGAAATTCGATGAAATGATAATTCAATGATACGAAGTGGAACCAATTAAACTTTGTATTTGTGGAACTTTTCTCCCCGGGCCTCCACTGAAAATGGGCTCCCCGAGCCCAGTGGACCTCCCTGGTCATCAAACTGGAATAAATAAATAAATAAATAAGAATGTAAAGAGAAAAGCAGTTGTAACATTAGCTCTTGTGATGACACTTAATAAGGTTGTGTATCTGAGAAAGTAAATTGCCCTGACAAACATGTCTATGCCATCAGTACACTTCTAAGAAATGCATACAAATCAAAGTAGCATTTGCTAATCTATCTATCTATCTATATATATATATATATCTATATATATATATCACAAAACGATTTTTCTTAGTGACATTTCAGCATGTCCAGCATATAGCTGAAAAATACAAGCATACCTTATCACAATCAGTAGTATTCCCTGCAAATAAATCCCAAAGTAATATCTTCTTCTGTGTTATTCACATAAACAAGTCTCCTCATCTTCAGGTTCCCTAGTTATATGGTTCCCTTTTTATAGTGTAGATTCAGGGATGTGAGCACAATGAAGATACAAATGAGGTGTGACCTCATTAAAGTTGCTGAATATCAAATACTTGGCTCTGTGTATCTGATGTAAACATAGTGCAGACACTCCCCGTGTCTGTTGCTAATGGATTAAAACTGTGAATGATCAGTGGTAGGGGGAAGGAAAACATAACAGTTCAGACTCCTTTACATCTAGTGAGGGTGTCAGCCAGGTTAGAATTACAAATATAGAATTAATTGTATCAAGGTTTTAAATGTAATTAAGCAGCACGCCTTTCACAGTTTTCATTCAGAAACATCCAACGTCCCCTTCATTTCTTAACGACTGTATATTATTGCCATTTAATATACTCACACATTTTAAGGACAATGATTCAGAATGCCTTACACACTGCATGTCTCAGATTACTGGTCAGATTAGACAAGAATGAGCAACAAACACAGAAAGATAAGACAGAGCTGCATATATGCAAGCAACAGTCTTAAATGATTGTGTGTACTACATCTGAAATTAATAAATGTATAAACAACTGTCATATTTTTTTTAATACTGCGGATGATGTTGCATTTGCTTATATGCACAATGATTTTCATTCTCTGCTTCAAAGCTGTTTCTGTGGCAGAGAGTGATAATACACCATTACTGTGTTTTGAAGGTTGAGTGGAGTGAAAGTTCAAATCCAGACCTGTATAAAAATATTTTGTGTGCCCCAACATACATTTTGTAGTGTTGTTTATTTAATAGATCTTTTCTTTATTTTTTTGTAATTTTCTTTTTTTTTTAATGCCAGTATTTGTGCGGTGCATGACGTAGTGTAAACAGAGAAACACAATGAATGTTATATTTAGGTGTGCTTATCTGATTTGCACAATGCTTAGGAGTGCACAAACCTAGACTAGTGGCCAACAAAAGAAGCAGACCAAACACTTGCAGACAGGAAGCAGACAGTTAATAATTTCAAAATGTGTACATTCTATTAATTTTGTTGGGTGTCACACAAGCATGCTAAGTGGTGTTGCACAGCAGTTAACACACAGAAGTTAAAAATGAATAGGGAATTATGCAACTGTTATTTAAGTATTCCTGTGGCAGCAGGTGTTAGTTTAGGGCTGTAATACATATGGTCCTTAGTTCTAATACAGGAAGTACAAGATATTTTTACTGTTGTGACAGTTCAGTTTATAGTAATAAACAGGAAAATATTCAAGTGTTAAATTAATATTCCTTTTGCAACAGGTGCAAGTGCAGGACTGCCATACACATGGTTCTGGGTTATAATACTGGAAATTCCAGACATTTTTACTGTTGTTCAGTTTCACATTATATTAAATATCACTGATAACACTTTATATATATAATTATAACTAGTGGAGCTGATATGAATTATATGCATAAGGGATAAGACACCCTTGTTTTGAAGTTCAGATGTATGATTGAGTGTATACTGTCTACTATGTTTCTATAAGTATTATTCTGCTATCTGGACTTGTATGGCCTTCACACTTAAATAAGACACATACACAAATGAATGTATATACAAGGACCTCTTCAGGTCACATACATACACCTCAATTTGTCATCTGTATTAATGAATGATCATGACTATGTCTAAGAAGCACTTCTTCTGTAGCAAAGATGGAAAATCATCACTGTGAAAGAAAAGTTTTGCTCCTTATGCATAGGTTTGAATCCCACACTGAGAAAATCAATTTTAGCAGTATAAAGCCAAACAAACATGTCAGGTCATGAAATTTATGCCTACTGCATGTCAGCAAAGTTAAATCACCTAACACTTACAGCAGCAGACACCTCTCAAACCAATGCCAAGTGTCAGATTAACCTTCCAATTTCCAAAACCGCTTTGCTCTCTCTTTGATACTGTTGCTCTCTGCTCAACATCGTGCAAACACTCTTGTCATCATTTCTCAAGTTTGCATACTACTAATAAATGTGAGAACAGAAATTGGTAGGGAAATAAATATTTGCTATTCCACTGCTTTGGGATTAGACATGTCTGGTGTTAGAGGGGAAGGTACCCAATTTAGGCTGCAGAGGTGTGGTTTTGAGAAGTCTAAAATATTTATTAAATGCCAGGTAAAGCACCACATCCAAAGGCTTCTGGTGGGGGACTATTCTGGCTCTCAGTACAATTCTAAGGCTTGGAATAGTCTGGCCAAGGCTGTATCCAGTGTGACTGGAATCCCAACACTGGAGAACAGTCTAGGCACCATTTCGATGACATAAAAATGTGCAAGAGGGATACACTCAACCTGTGGTTGGATGAGTTTCAAACTAGCATCATCCCACAGTTGTGTAAGTATGCTAATAAAGAGAATTTATAATACATAAAAAGCTAAATATAGGCAAGACTGGTATGTATAATGCTCTTCTGTTCTATTCTTTTTTTTTCACAGTTAATTCTGAAATAATTGTAAATAGGCAAGTCCATGCTGATCATCTGGAGAGACTGAGGGAAACAAGTGGTATGTATGCAGCACAACAGAAGTATTATTGTAGCTTTAAAAGTTAAAAGAAAAATGTTTTTCTTTTCTGTACAGTAGTAGCAAAGTAAACATGCAGATCCCAACTGTAAAAGTAAGTATGCATGCATAAGTCTGTAGCACAAACCAACTTTAGGAATCAAGTGTAAGACTGCTGTCAGAGGTTGTTGCTTCAAATACCATGAGTAACAACTATGCAATACTACAATTCTTTGATAATATTACATCAATTAAATTCTACACACGTGGCATAAATGCTCTGCTGTTAATTGTAATCTGTATATTTAGACCAAGCATATATGCAATATCTCCATGTTGCAAGGATTACTTTGAGCAATCTGTAATCATAGTTTGTAATTGTTAGGAAGTATACTTAAATATAACACTTCAAATAAAATAGTTGTATTATCGTGATAATGCATTGTATGTCACATATGTTGGCACTAATTTTATCTCCTTATTTCTCCCACCTCAACCCTTATCTCTTTTTTATTTTCTATTATGTGTCATCAAAATGTCTCCATGTCATCCATCTGTAACAAATCACTAAATGCTTCACAGAAAAATGAGGTAGCCAAGCCCAGGTGGCTCAGACTGCCCCTACTCCACCTGCACCAGCACCTATACCCAGCACATCTGGGATGCAACCTGACAGCACTGCCTCTGCTTCCACTGCACTACCTGTGCCCTAAGGTAGCAATACCCCAGTAGCTGGTGCTGTGGTACCCTGTGAGAGTACTGGTGGAGGTGGGGATTTCACTGTGTGTGTGTGTGTGTGTGTGTGTGTGTGTGTGTGTGTGTGTGTCTGTGTGTGTGTGTGTGTGTGTGTGTGTGTGTGTGTGTGTGTGTGTGTGTGTGTGTGTGTGTATGTTTGTGCACTTGCTTGACATTAGAGAGAGCATTTTACACCAGCAATGTGGGGCACTGCTATTACCATCTTCTTCTCACCAGACCCTGTTGATGTTATCAGCTATAGCTAATTTGCAGGTGCGGATGCACAGTATTCCCATCAGTGCAGGGTCAGACACTGCATGTGGACCAGGCACAAGTCACCTCATCCTTTAAGATACAGATTACAGTGACAGGCCTTTCAGTCTATCCACATACATCATGGCATGGTTTGTAGGCCCTGTACTTTCTTGTGAGAAATCCCTGTGGTCACTGCAGTTGCTGCAGGTGTTTGGTGAGATACATGCAAAAGAGAGCATTATACTCCATCAGTGTTCTGATGAGGTTTGAGTACAATGTTGTTACATCATCCTCAGATCTGGAAATAAATGGACAGACTTATGAAGGGCACAACATAGCTTTTCCATACCTCTGTGAACATTTGGTGGTTGTAGTTCAGACTACTATCTACGCATGTTCCCAGGTCTCGCACCACTGTGTTTCAGCATGGGGGGAGTGTTGTCAATGCTGTAATTACCAGGGAATTCCACTTTGGAGAAGGCCAGCATACTGACACATTTTTGCGTTTATTTGTAGACTGTGTGGCTTTGGCACCAATCTTTTGTCTGTGTTAGCTCCTCATGTAGTATGTTAACATCACTGGTAGACTGTTGATTGCACCCAATATGCAAGAATTACCAAACTTGGTAAGGCAAAGGCTGTATTCTTTAGCGTGAACTGTTGAGAAATAGATTCCAAACAGTAAAGAGCCCAGCCAGATCCTTGGGGTACGACAATAGTAACAGCTGTACTGGCAGAGATTGATTCACCAACTTTCACTGTATCTGTTCTGTTGGTTAGCCAATTGGTTAACCATCTAGT